>NW_026622982.1:0-23340 GCF_023065955.2 Ursus arctos | reverse complement strand
AGCTAAATGCTTTCCCTCAAGACTGGGAAAAGGCAAAGATGTTCACTCTCACCACTCTTATTGAACATAGTTCTGGGAGTTCTAGCCACTACAGTAACTCAAGGAAGGGAAATAAGGCATACAGATCGGAAAGGAAGAAATAAAGCTGCGCCTATTTGCAGATGACATGATTGACTATGTAGAAAATTCCCAAAGAATTTACAAAAAACAAAAACAGTCCTGGAACTAGTGAGTTCAGCACTGTGGCAGGATATAAGATCAACATACAAGAAAAAAATCACATTCTACATACTAAAAATGAACACATAGAAACCAAAATCAAAACCTGATACCTTTTACAATTGCTCTGAAGAAACTGAAATACTTTGGTACACACTTAAAATACGTACATGATCTATATGCTGAAAACTACAAAATGCTGATGAAAGAAATTAAAAACTTAAATAAATGTAAAAATATCCTATGTGCATGGGTTAGAAGACAACATGGTAAATAAAGAGGCCAATTCTCCCCAAATTGATATATAGATTTAACAAAGTTTTTACTAAAATCTCAGCAAGGTTTTTGTAGATATAGACAAGCTTATTCTAAAATGTATATACAATTCACAGGACCTAGCATAGCTAAAATAATTTTGTCATGGAAGAGTAAAGTGAGAGTAATCACTCTTCCCAATAATGAAGCCTATGGTATAACTATTGTGATGAAGACCTGTATACAGGAGTTCATAGAAGCTTTATTCTTTTTTTTTAAAGATTTTATTTATTTATTTGACAGAGAGAGAGACAGCCAGCGAGAGAGGGAACACAAGCAGGGGGAGTGGGAGAGGAAGAAGCAGGCTTCCAGCAGAGGAGCCTGATGTGGGGCTCAATCCCAGAACACTGGGATCATGCCCTGAGCCGAAGGCAGACGCTTAACGACTGCGCCACCCAGGCGCCCCAGAAGCTTTATTCTTAATAGTCAAATACTACATACAACCTAGATGTTTTTTACCAGGTCGATAGTTAAACAAACATACATACCACAAAATTTCACTCAGTAACAAAAACAAACTTGGTACATGTAGCAACTTGGATGAATCTCAAAGGCATGCTAGGTGAAAAAAAAAGTGAATTCCAAAAGGTATGGTTTCATTTATATAATTTTGAAATGACAAAATTATATAAATGGAGAACAGATTGGAGGTTGCCAGGGGTTAAGGACCAAAGTGGGTAGACTGGGAAGGAAGTGGATATGGCTATAAAAAGGCAACATGAAAAAAATAGGCAACATAAAGTATCCGTATTGTGACAGAACTATTCTGTCTATTGTCTGTGGTAGTATACACAAGAATTTACATATGTGATAAAATTGTATAACAGTAAATACACACATGTACACAAATGACTACAAGTAAAATCTGAACAAGTTATGTGGATTGTGGGGCGCCTGGGTGGCTCAGTCATTAAGCATCTGCCTTCAGCTCAGGGCGTGATCCCAGGGTTCTGGGATCAAGCCCCACATCAGGCTCCTCTGCTGGGAGCCTGCTTCTTCCTGTCCCACTCCCCCTGCTTGTGTTCCCTCTCTCGCTGTCTTTCTCTCTGTCAAACAAATAAATAAAATCTTTTTAAAAATTATGTGAATTGTATCAATGTCAATATCCTACTTGTGATGTTGTACTATAGTCTTGCAAAATGTTACCATTGGGGAAAACAGTAAAGTGTACAGGAGATCTTTGTATAATTTTTACAACTGCATGTGATTATATAATTATCTCAATAAAAATTACTACTATAAAAAATTCCTACTAATATTTTCCCCTCTTTCATCTGTAGCTTATTTATTGGCTACTAATAAGGTTTTCTCAAGGCCTCAGAGCTATGGGCCACTGGCTCAAAGTAAGCTGAAGCAGATACACTTTTTGATGCTTCTGATCTTCAGAGTCATTGATCACACTGGTACACTTACACTTTCCTAAGAAGTCATCTGACATCCTGTGAATTTCTTGGTGTTGTCAATGTGTAAGGAGGCTGCATGACCACTTCATAAGTGTGGTAGACAAGGCTTAGGAAGGGACTGGGTAAACACCAGCTTGAAAGAAATAGTTAAAAGAGTTGGGCTATTTTCCCTGAGATAAGGTGACATAAAGGATAGGACACCTGAGTTCAGATACCTAAAGAGCTGTTTGGAGGCAAAGGAAGTGACCGTGCTCTCTGAGATTCTAAGGGTGAGCAAAGATAGGATCAGCAGTCAACCTCAGAGGTGCTTTATAGATGCAGATATAAGTTTAGCAGAAAGAAAGCCTAGCTGAGCTGCCCAGTAATGAGATTTGCTGCTTCTGGATGTAAAGAGTGACCTATCATTGGAAGCATTTAAGCAGAAATAATTGAACATCTCTCAGAAATGTGGAAATTTTAATGTGGATATTCTAACACCAAAGTAATCATGTGAAACTGGGTTACTAGTGCTTTATCTCAACACATCTCTGGTCCCCTCACTGACTTTTTGTTTTTGGGTTGTTGTTTTTTGTTCCCCAGTTTAAACCCTACCTTCCTTGTTGATTGGAAAGGAAGTAGAAGGACTCTGATGTCTTGGAATCAGTGTTCTGTGAAGACTGGAATATCTTTGCAGGAAAATTCAAGTTATTATTGTTTGTGGGAGCATGTAGGGATGCAGAACCCTGCAGTAACCCCCTGGACTAATTTGCAAGATGGGATGGATGCAGGATAACCATAGCCAGCTTTTAGTTCTGACATTTTTGCATTATATGAAATTTAGTTGTTTCCATATCTGATTTTCCTGATAAACTGTGAGCTCCTTCAGGGACACCATGTCTGTCTTTTCTGTGTGTTCTTCCTGCATCTAGAACTTTTTGTATAGCAGCTACTTGACAATTTCCCCATAAAAAGTTTCTTAGACATGATCAGATTGTTTGTGGTATAGTTTGTATACCAAACACTAGGCTGGCATTTTTTTTTAAAGATTTTATTTATTTATTCAATAGAGATAGAGACAGCCAGCGACAGAGGGAACACAAGCAGGGGGAGTGGGAGAGGAAGAAGCAGGCTCATAGCGGAAGAGCCTGATGTGGGGCTCGATCCCAGAACACCGGGATCATGCCCTGAGCCAAAGGCAGACACTTAACTGCTGTGCCACCCAGGCGCCCCATAGGCTGGCATTTTTTTTAACAGAGGGAAGAGGGAGTTGGCTCCCAGATTCTATTTGAGTGACACCTAAAACAGATAATATGACTATTTCTAAAAGTATCTCCCCATGACTGCCTTCATTTAAAGACAACCAGGGAGATAAGATGATACCCTTAAGAACTGAGCTTTTGACAAAGTTTCCAATGCTGGACATATTTGGGTTGATGCCTTAAGTATGAGAAGAGTGGGAGAGGTTGTGGGCATTTTCTTTAGGCAGAATGGAGGCTACTATATTGGGGAGAACTTATAAATGAGCAGGGCCTTCTCAAACTTTAAAAAAAAAACTTCTTAAACTTTACTGATACATGTTCCAGTATGGGAGTCTCTGCTTCTCACTGTCCTCCTCACTCTTGGGAGTGGAGGCAGGGTGGTGTGAGGGAAGAGTGATGTGTTACTGGACCTTCAAGAATGGAAAAAAGAAATTCAGAGAGGCTAAGTTAGGGAGGGGGGGAAAAAGAGTCCCTGGCCCAGAGGGAGATGTAGTAGAGGAGGGTGGGCCTTCTCAGGCCCTTTGGTGGACAGGTGGGTACACCTACAGTGCAGAAGCCTGGCTGTGTTTCCTGTTTCAATAGTAAGGAGGGGTAAGCGGAAGCCTGAGCCCCAGCTTCAGCAAGCACCTGTCTATTTGTCAGTCAGGCCTTCCAGAACTTCCCTGCAAATGGCCCTCCCCTCCTTTTGCTGGGATGGCTCCCAGAAAGGCACTAGGCGGGTGGAGGATAGCCTAAAATTAGCCCCTGGACCTGATCCCTAGCCTTTAGGCAGTGTTGTAAACAGTGGAAATCAAGGACCCTGCCTGCTTAGGCCTCAGGGCAAATAGGGGTTCCCTGTAGAGGGGCCACCACAGCCCAGTGCTTCACAGAGGGGCAGCAGCTGGCAGCGACCCCAGGCAGCCTGGCCTCAGGCCGAAGCCCAGTGAGTATCTGGAGCCTAGAGTTCAATGATGCTACCAGGAAGGAATGATCCCTTAGGGTTTCAGGCCCATGGACCTGTAACCACCACCCTTCATAGGTTTTTCTTGCTGGATCTGGTTTCTGGGGGTGCTTGGGAAATTGGTAGAGAAATCTGCCTAAACAGGGAAGGAGGGTTATGATGATAGCTTCCTGCTATTTCTGTCCCAACCGAATGGACCTACTTCTTAAGGGAAATTGTGGTTATACAATATAGGGAAGGTAAAGATTTGTCTTTGTGTAGATGTGTGTTATTTGTCTGTGCTGTGTGGTGCATCTGGATGGACTCAAGGGCAGAAGGGCAGAGCTCTTCAGGTTGTGGGGAGGAAGGTAAAGCTTAAAAATAGTCTACTAATGCCTAGAGGACTGTTCCAGGGCCCACTGAAACCAACCACTACCCTGTAGTTCTAAAAGTGTATTCATAGACCCAAAAGAGGGCGTTAGATAGAATTCAAAGGGTACAAAAACATGGATGAAGCAAACAGCTACCTCTTTTTACCTTGAATCTCTAACTGAAATTTACGATTTCCTTTCAAACAGCAAATGGCAGTAGTATTACCAGTTCCTATAACTTGATCACCAGAAGAAACCATATTTCATATCATATTACCCTTGTGGACCAGATCTGGAAATGTCACTTATGCTCATCATCACATAAAATTATTAATAGACCTTGGTATTTAATGTGGTTTTTTAATAATAATTTTTTATTATGTTATGTTAGTCACCATACAGTATATCCATTGTTTCCTTTATTTTTACACATGTTGCTCCATTTTTATTTTATTTTATTTTATTTATTTATTTATTTATTTTTTAATAATTTTTATATGTTATATTAGTCACCATACAGTACATCCCCAGTTTTAGATGCAATGTTCCATGATTCATTATTTGCATGTAACACCCAGTGCACCATGCAATATGTGCCTTCCTTAATACCCATCACCGGCCTATCCCAATCCCCCACCGCCCTCCCCTCTGAAGCCCTCAGTTTCTTTCCCAGAGTCCACAGTCTCTCATGGTTCATTCCCACTTCTGTTTACCCCCCCTTCATTCTTCCCTACCTTCTCCTACAGATCTTCCTATTTCTTATGTTCCCCAAATGAGTGAAACCATATGATAATTGTCTTTCTCTGCCTCACTTACTTCACTTAGCATAAACTCCTCCACTCCTGCCCATGTTGCTGCTAATGTTGTGTAATCATTCCTTCTATTGGCTGAGTAGTATTCGATTCTATAAATGGACTACATCTTCTTAATCCAGTCATCTGTTGAAGGGCATCTCGGCTTCTTCAACAATTCAGCTTTTGTGGACAATGCTGCTATGAACATTGGGGTGCATATGGCCCTTCTCTTCACTACATATGTATCTTTGGCGTAAATACCCAGTAGTGCAATTGCTGGATCATAGGGTAGCTCAATTTTTAACTTTTTAAGACACCTCCACACTGTTTTCCAGAGTGGCTGTACCAACTTGCATTCCCACCAACATTATAAGAGGGATCCCCTTTTTCCATGTCCTCTCCAACATTTGTTCATTCCTGCCTTGTCAATTTTTGCCATTCTAACTGGTGTAATGTGGTATCTCAGTATGGTTTTGATTTGAATTTCCCGGATGGCTAATGATTTTGAACATTTTTTCATGTGTGTGTTAGCCATTTGTATGTCTTCATTGGAAAAGTGTCTGTTCATATCTTCTGCCCATTTTTTTATTTGATTATTTGTTTCTCATGTATTGAATTTGAGTTCTTTGTAGATCTTGGATACTAGTCTTTTTTTTTTTATATTCCAATAAAACTTTATTTTTTTTCTTTTTTTTTTCTTTTTTTTTTTTATTAATAATGATTTTTTATTATATTATGTTAGTCACCATACAGTACATCTCCGGTTTTCGATGTAAGGCTCGATGATTCATTAGTTGTGTATAACACCCAGTGCACCATGCAATATGTGCCCTCCTTACTACCCATCACCGGTCTATCCCATTCCCCCACCCCCCTCCCCTCTGTAGCCCTCAGTTTGTTTCTCATAGTCCATAGTCTCTCATGTTTCATTCCCCCTTCTGATTACCCTCCCTTTCTTTATCCCTTTCTTCCCCTACTGATCATTCTAGTTCTTATGTTCCATAGATGAGAGAAATCATATGATAGTTGTCTTTCTCTGCTTGACTTATTTCACTAAGCATTATCTCCTCCAGTGCCGTCCATGTTGTAGCAAATGTTGAGAACTCATTCTTTCTGATTGCTGAGTAATATTCCATTGTATATATGGACCACAACTTCTTAATCCAGTCATCTGTTGCAGGGCATCTCGGCTCCTTCCACGATTTAGCTATTGTGGACATTGCTGCTATGAACATTGGGGTGCATATGGCCCTTCTCTTCACTACGTCTGTATCTTTGGGGTAAACACCCAGTAGTGCAATGGCTGGATCATAGGCTAGCTCAATTTTTAACTTTTTAAGGGACCTCCACACGGTTTTCCAGAGTGGCTGTACCAACTTGCATTCCCACCAACAATGTAGGAGGGATCCCCTTTCTCCACATCCTCTCCAACAATTGTTGTTTCTTGCCTTGTCTATTTTTGCCATTCTAACTGGCGTAAGGTGGTATCTCAGTGTGGTTTTGATTTGAATTTCCTTGATGGCTAATGAGTTTGAACATTTTTTCATGTGTCTGTTAGCCATTTGTATGTCTTCATTGGAAAAGTGTCTGTTCATATCTTCTGCCCATTTTTTGATTTGTTTATTTGTTTCTCGTGTATTGAGTTTGAGAAGTTCTTTGTAGATCTTGGATACCAGTCCTTTATCTGTAGTGTCATTTGCAAATATATTCTCCCATTCCGTGGGCTGCCTCTTAGTTTTTCTGACTGTTTCCTTGGATGTGCAGAAACTTTTAATCTTGATGAAGTCCCATAAATTCATTTTATCTTTTGTTTCTCTTGCCTTTGGGGATGTGTCATGAACAAGGTTGCTTTGGCCGATGTCGTAGAGGTTGTTGCCTATGTTCTCCTCTAGAATTTTGATGGATTCCTGTCTCACATCGAGGTCTTTCATCCATTTGGAGTTTATTTTTGTGTATGGTGTGAGATAGTGGTCAAGTTTCATTCTTTTGCATGTAGCTGTCCAATTTTCCCAGCACCATTTATTGAAGAGACTGTCTTTTTCCCACCGGATGTTTTTTCCTGCTTTATCAAATATTAGTTGCCCAAAGAGCCGAGGGTCCATTTCTGGGCTCTCCATTCTGTTCCATTGGTCTATGTGTCTGTTTTTGTGCCAGTACCATGCTGTCTTTGTGATCACAGCTTTGTAGTACAGCTCGAAATCCGGCATTGTGATGCCCCCAGCTTTGTTTTTCCTTTTCAACAGTTCCTTGGAGATTCGGGGTCTTTTCTGGTTCCATACAAATTTAAGGACTATTTGTTCCAGTTCTTTGAAAAACATTCTCGGTATTTTGATCGGGATAGCATTGAAAGTGTAGATTGCTCTGGGTAGCATGGACATTTTAACTATGTTAATTCTTCCGATCCATGAGCATGGAATATCTTTCCATCTTTTTATGTCTTCCTCAATGTCTTTTAAGAGTGATTTATAGTTTCTAGAATAAAGGTCCTTTACGTCTCTGGTTAAGTTAATTCCAAGGTAACATATGGTTTTTGGTGCTATTGTAAATGGGATGGATTCCCTGATTTCTCTTTCTTCGTTCTCGTTATTCGTGTACAGAAATGCAACTGATTTCTGAGCATTGATTTTGTATCCCGCCACGTTACTGAATTGCTCTATAACTTCTAATAGTTTGGGAGTGGCTTCTTTTGGGTTTTCCATATAGAGTATCATGTCGTCTGCGAAGAGAGACATTTTGACTTCTTCTTTGCCGATTTGAATACCTTTGATCCCTTTTTGTTGTCTGATTGCTGTTGCAAGGACTTCTAGTACTATGTTGAATAATAGTGGCGAGAGTGGGCATCCTTGTCGTGTTCCTGATCTTAAGGGAAAGGCTTCCAGCTTTTCCCCATTGAGAATAATATTTGCAGTAGGCTTTTCATAGATGGCTTTTATGAGATTGAGAAATGTACCTTCTATTCCTACACTCTGAAGGGTTTTAATCAGGAAAGGATGCTGTATTTTGTCAAATGCTTTTTCGGCATCGATTGAGAGGATCATATGGTTCTTGAGTCTTTTCTTGTTGATATGATGTATCACGCTGATTGATTTGCGAATATTGAACCACGCTTGCATCCCAGGTATGAATCCCACTTGATCGTGGTGGATAATCCTTTTAATGAACTGTTGGATTCTATTAGCAAGTATCTTGTTGAGGATTTTGGCGTCCATATTCATTAGGGAAATCGGTCTGTAATTCTCCTTTTTGAGGGGGTCTTTGCCTGGTTTGGGGATCAAGGTAATATTGGCCTCATAGAATGAGTTTGGTAGCTTTCCTTCTGTTTCTATTTTTTGAAATAGCTTTAGGAGAATAGGTATTATTTCTTCTTTGAATGTTTGGTAGAATTCCCCAGGAAAACCGTCCGGGCCTGGAGTTTTGTTATTTGGAAGGTTGTTTATCACTGACTCAATTTCTTCATAATTAATTGGCCTGTTTAAGAAATCAATTTCTTCCTGTTTCAATCTTGGTAGTTTATAGGTTTCCAGGAAGGATTCCATCTCTTCCAGATTGCTTAGTTTATTGGCATATAGCTGTTGATAAAAATTTCTAATAATCCTTCCAATTTCAATGGTGTTCGTCGTGACCTCTCCTTTTTCATTCATAATTTTAATAATCTGGGTCCTTTCTCTTTTCTTTTGGATAAGTCTTGCCAGTGGTCTGTCAATTTTATTGATTCTCTCCAAGAACCAGCTTCTAGTCCTGTTGATCTGCTATACTGTACTTCTGGTTTCTGCTTGATTGATTTCAGCTTTAATTTTGGTCAACTGCTTCCTTGTGCGTGGATTAGGCCTGTCCCTCTGTTGCTGTTCCAGCTTCTTGAGGTGAGAATATAAAAACTGCATTTTAGATGTTTCTATTCTTTTGAGTGAGGCTTGGATGGCTATGTATTTCCCCCTTAGGACTGCCTTTGCAGTATCCCATAGGTTTTGGACTGTTGTATTTTCATTCTCATTGGTCTCCATAAATTGTTTAATTTGATTTTTGATTTCCTGGTTTATCGAGTCATTCCTGAGCAGGATGGTTCTTAGTCTCCAAGTGTTTGAGTTTCTTCCAAATTTTTCCTTGTGGTTGAGTTCCAATTTCAGAGCGTTGTGGTCTGAGAATATGCAGGGGATAATTTCAATCTTTTGGTATCAGCTGAGACCTGTTTTGTGTCCCAGAACATGGTCTATTCTTGAAAATGTTCCATGGGCATTAGAATAGAATGAGTATTCTTTGGTTCTGGGGTGTAGTGTTCTATATATATCTAAGAGGTCCAACTCGTCGAGTATGGCATTCAAAGCCTTTGATTCTTTGCTTAGTTTTTGCCAGGGTGTTCTGTCTATTTCTGAGAGTGGAGTGTTGAGGTCCCCTACTATTAATGTATTTTTATCTATATGTCTCTTTATTCTGGTTAAGAGTTGGCTTGTGTATCTTGCTGCTCCCCTGTTGGGGGCATATATATTTATAATTGTCATATCCACTTGTTGAATACTTCCTTTAAGAATAATATAGTGCCCTTCTGCATCTCTAACTATAGTCTGTAGTTTAAAATCCAATTTATCTGATATGAGAATTGCTACCCCAGCTTTCTTTTGAGGTCCATTTGCGTGAAAGATGGTACTCCATCCCCTTACTCTCAGTCTGAATGCATCTTTGGGTTCGAAATGAGTCTCTTGTAGACAGCAAATGGATGGGTCATTTCTTTTTATCCAATCTGCAACCCTGTGGCGTTTGAAACCAGAATTTAAACCATTAATGTTCAGGCTGAGTACTGAGAGATATGCTTTTAATTCTGCCATGTTGTCAGTAAAGTCTTTGTTTGTATTGGCTGTGACTTTCTGTTTTGTATCACTCTTGGGGCCTTTTTACTTTTATAGAACCCCCCGTAATACCTCCTGTAGGGCTGGTTTCGTGGTTACGAAATTAGCTAGTGACTGTCGATTCTGAAATGTCTTTATTTCTCCATCAATTCTGAATGACAGCCTTGCTGGATAAAGGATCCTTGGCTGCATGTTTTTCTCTGAAAGAGCTTTAAAAATGCTCCCCCAACCCTTTCTCTCATTCCAGGTCTGTGTAGACAGGTCTGATGTAATTCTGATGCCTTTGCCTTGGTACGTGAGAAATTTCTTTGCCCTGGCCGCTTTCAATACTGTATCCTTGGATCTCATATTTGCGAGTTGCACTATGACGTGACGTGGTGTAGGTCTGTCATGGTTGAGCTTGGGAGGGGTCCTCTCTGCCTCTTGGACACGAATTTTTGTTTCCCTTTCTAGATTAGGGAAGTTTTCAGCTACAATTTGTTCAAATATCTCTTCTAGACCTCTGTTTTTCTCCACCCCCTCGGGGATGCCGATGATTCTAACATTGGATCGTTTCGTTGAGTCAGTAATCTCCCGTAGCCAACATTCATGGGCGTGGATTTTTTTAAGACCATCTTCTATTTTTATTTTTTCCTCTATTAACCCATCCTCCAATTCACTAACCCTTTCCTCCGCTTCCGTGACCCTGGCCGTCAGAGCCTCTAGTTTTGCCTGCATTTGGCTCATAGAATTTTTAATTTCTGTCAAATTCACTCTCATTTCCGCCCTTAGGGATTGTATATTCTCAGTAATATTTTCCTGAATACTTTTTTCAAGTCTACTCATTATCTTGACCATTGTTACTCTGAATTCCATTTCTGATCATTTGGTTACATCCATATCCGTTACTTCTGTGGCAGAGGCCACTGACTCACTGTCTTTTCTTTGCTGGGGGGGGCTTCTCCTTCTTGTCATTCTGATGAAGAGAGGTTGCGGGGTTTCCAGAGCCCAAAATTATTGACTGGGTCCCAGGCCGTGCCCCTTGTTTTATAGGGATCTTAGAGATGTGGGCTTCTTCTTTAAAGATTTTATTTATTTACTTATCTGAGAGAGGGAGACAGACAGTCAGCAAGAACGAAACAGAAGCAGGGGAGTGAGAGAGGAAGAAGCAGGCTCCCAGCGGAGGAGCCGGATGAGGGACTCCTTTCCGGAACGCCGGGATCACGCCCTAAGCCGGAGACAGGAGCTCAATGACTGCGCCACCCAGGCGCCTCCGGTTGTGGGCTTCTTGATTTTTCAGCCTGCCTTCTGTGTTCTGGGGGAGGGGCCTGCCGCGCCGATACTCAGGCAGCCCTGTTTGGTTAGAGTCTCCGTGTCCCCTGCGAGGGAGGATGGGGATGGGCACTCTCTGAGCCGGTATTTCCAGGCTTTTGTTCTCTGGCGGCTTTCCCTGGCGGCCGGCTATGCCTCTTCTGAGGGTCAGAGCAGCAGAGGCTGCATTGTCGCAGAACAGAGGGATTGCGGCCCGTTCTCCACTGATATTCTGGCCACTTTAACTCTGTTACTGTTGGTGCTGCTCAACCCTGCGGCGTCCCGGGATGTGCGCACCAACTCGGCGACCCTGCCCTCTCTTCCAGGGCTGGCGCGTCTCTGTCCTTTGTGTTTCTAATGCCGCCAGCCACCGGCCACCCCGCGAGCTCCCGGGTCTCCCGGTCTCAGTCTATGCCCGGTGAGCACACCTCGATTCCGGAGTTCCGTGAGAAGCCTGGTGGCGCGCGCACCCGGTTCAGGGTCTCAGTCTGCTGTTTCGCGGGTGCCGACCGCGAGTCCGCCCGCTCCCCCGTGCAGGTGGCCCGCCAGCCGCCAGCCGCCCCGCGCGCGGTCCGGGAGTTCCCGGTCTCAGTCTGGATCCCGTGAGCACACCGGGATTCCGGTGTTCCGGGAGATGCCTGGTGGCGCGCGCGTTCACGGCTCACCGGTCTCAGTCCGCTCTCTCACGGGTGCCCTCTGTGTGTCTGCCCACTCCCCCATGCAGGTGGCTGCCGCTTCCCGGCGCCCAAACGCGGCGGCTCCCTCCCCCTTCCGTTTATCTTCCGATATCCGTGCAGGGTTTACAGCTCCCCTCTTGGTACCTCAATACTCAGTGCTGGAGATGTTCATTTGTAGAGATCCAGATGCATCATCCTGCGTCTCAGGCTGATTCCGTGGTTATTTAGGCTGGTCTGGTACCTATCCAGCTCGACTCAGGGGACCGGCTGAAAAAGGGGTCCCCTACTCCTCCGCCATCTTAACTCCTCTCCTCCTCCAATCTTGGATACTAGTCTTTTATCTGTAGTGTCATTTGCAAATATCTTCTCCCATTCCGCGGACTGCTTCTTACTTTTTTTGACTGTTTCCTTTGCTGTACAGGAGCTTTTGATCTTTTTATTTAAATAATAATATATTTTTATTATATTATGTTAGTCACCATACAGTATATCCCTGGTTTCTGACATAAAGTTCGATGATTCATTAGTTGCGTATAACACCCAGTGCAGTATGCAATATGTGCCCTCCTAACTACCCATCACCAGCCAATCCCATTCCCCCACCCCCCTCCCCTCTGAAGCCCTCAGTTTGTTTCTCAGAGTGCATAGCCTCTCAGGCTTCATTCCCCCTTCTGATTAACCCCCTTTCTATATCCTTTTCCTCTCTACCAATCTTCGTAGTTCTTATGTTCCATAGATGAGAGAAATCATATGATAATTGTCTTTCTCTGCTTGACTTATTTGACTTAGCATTATTTCCTCCAGTGCCGTCCATGTTGCAGAAAATGTTGAGAACTCGTTCTTTCTGATAGCTGAGTAATATTCCATTGTATATATGGACCACATCTTCTTGATCCAGTCATCTGTAGAAGGGCATCTCGGCTCCTTCCACGATTTAGCTATTGTGGACTTTGCTGCTATGAACATTGGGGTGCATATGGCCCTTCTCTTCACTACGTCTGTATCTTGGGGGTAAACACCCAGTAGTGCAATGGCTGGGTCATAGGGTAGCTCAATTTTTAACTTTTTAAGGGACCTCCACACTGTTTTCCAGAGTGGCTGGACCAACTTGCATTCCCACCAACAATGTAGGAGGGACCCCCTTTCTCCACATCCTCTCCAACAATTGTTGTTTCTTGCCTTGTCAATTTTAGCCATTCTAACTGGCATAAGGTGGTATCTCAGAGTGTGGTTTTGATTTGAATTTCCCTGATGGCTAATGATTTTGAACATTTTTTCATGTGTGTGTTAGCCATTTGTATGTCTTCATTGGAAAAGTGTCTGTTCATATCTTCTGCCCATTTTATGATTTGTTTAATTGCTTCTCGTGTATTGAGTTTGAGAAGTTCTTTGTAGATTTTGAACTTGATGAAGTCCCACAAGTTCATTTTTGCTTTTATTTCTCTTGCCTTTGGAGATGTGTCATGAAAAAAAGTTGCTGTGACCGAGGTCAAAGTGGTTGCAGCCTATGTTCTCCTCTAGGATTTTGATGGATTCCTGTCTCACATTGAGGTCTTTCATCCATTTGGAGTTTATCTTTGTGTATGGGGTGAGAGAGTGGTCAAGTTTCATTCTTTTGCCTATATCTTTCAAGAGTGATTTGTAGTTTCTAGAATATAGATCCTTTACGTCTCTGGTTAAGTTAATTATGAGATAACGTATGATTTTTGGTGCTATGGTAAATGGAATGGATTCCCTAATTTCTCTTCCTTCAGTCTCATTGTTCATGCATAGAAATGCAACTGATTTCTGAGCATTGATTTTGTATTCCACCACATTACTGAGTTGCTCTGTAAGTTCTAGTAGATTAGGGGTGGAGACTTTTGAGTTTTCCATATGGATTATCATGTCATCTGTGAACAGAGACAGTTTGACTTCTTCTTTGCCAATTTGGATACATTTTATCCCTTTTTGTTGTCTGATTGCTGTTGCAAGGACTTCTAGTACTATGTTGAATAATAATGGAGAGAGTGGGCATCCTTGTATTGTTCCTTATCTTAAGGGAAAGGCTTTCAGCTTTTCCCAATTGAGAATGATATTCGCTTTTCATAGATGGTTTTTATGATATTGAAGAATGTGCCCTCTATCCCTACACTCTGAAGGGTTTTAATCAGGAAAGGATGCTGTATTTTGTAAAGTGATTTTTCTGCATCAATTGAGAGGATCATATGGTTCTTGACTCTTTTCTTTTTCATATGATCTATCACACTGATCGATTTGTGAATGTTGAACCACCCTTGCATCCCAGGGATGAATCCCACTTGGTCATGATGGATAATCCTTTTAATGTACTGTTGGATCCTATTAGCTAGGATCTTGTTGAGAATTTTGGCGTCCATATTCATCAGGGATATCGGTCTGTAATTCTCCTTTTTGATGGGGTCTTTGCCTGGTTTGGGGATCAAGGTAATACTGGCCTCATAGAATGAATTTGGTAGTTCTCCTTCTGTTTCTATTTTTTGAAACAGCTTCAGAAGAATAGGTATTATTTCTTCTTTGAATGTTTGGTAGAATTCCCCAGGGAATTCATCAGGCCCTGGACTCTTGTTTTTGGGGATGTTTTTGATCACTGCTTCAATCTCTTCATAATTAATTGGTCTGCTTAAATAATCAATTTCTTCCTGTTTCAGTATTGGTAGTTTATAGGTTTCCTGGAAGGCATCCATTTCTTCCCATTTGTTTAATTTTTGGCATAAAGCTTTTTTTCTTAAGATTTTATTTATTTATTTGACAGAGACAGAGAGAGCCAGTGAGAGAGGGAACATAAGTAGGGGGAGAGGGAGAGGAAGAAGCAGGCTCCCAGTGGAGGAGCCTGATGTGGGGCTTGATCCCAGGAGTCTGGGATCATGCCCTAAGACAAAGTCAGACACTTAACTACTGAGCCATCAGGTATATTGGCATGTACATTGGCATAAAGCTGTTTATAAAATTTTCTAATGATCCTTCCAATTTCATTGGTGTTGGTTATGATCTCTCCCCTTTCATTCATAATTTTATTAGTTTGGGTCCTTTCTCTATTCTTTTGAATAATACTTGCCAGTGGCTTATCGATCTTATTTATTCTTTCAAAGAACCAGCTTCTAGTTCTGTTAATCTGCTCTACTGCGCTCCTGGTTTCTTATTCATTGATCTCTGCTCTAACCTTGATCAACTGCCTTCTTGTGCATGGGTTAGGTCTATTCTTCTGTTCCAGCTCCAGCTTCTTGAGGTGAGAATATAAAAACTGCATTTTAGGTTTTTCTATTCTTTTGAGTGAAGCTTGGATGGCTATGTATTTTCCCCTTAGGACTGCCTTTGCAGTGTCTCATAGGTTTTGGACCAATGAGTTTTCATTCTCTTTGGTCTCCATAAATTGTTTAAATTGATTTTTTATTTCCTGGTTTATCAAATCATTCTTGAGCAGGATGGTTCTTAGTTTCCAAGTGTTTGAGTTTTTTCCAAATTTTTCCTTGTGATTGAGTTCCAATTTCAAAGCATTGTGGTCTGAGAATATGCAGGGAATAATAAAGAACATTTATTACCATATCAGGCAGTTTAAAAAATACCTGTATTTCAATATAATTGGTTTCCTTTAATCTTATTTGTTTTATTTTATGTATTGAAAACCATTCTGAGAGAGGACAAGAGGATTAACCAAATTGCCATAGAGGTCAACGTCACAAAAAAAAAGGTTTAAAACCCCTGCCCTTTGGGGATCTGAAAGGAGATCCTTGCATAGAACGGTCACATAATAACTCTTAGCTTAATAACCACAGCAAGGTGAAGTTAGACAATAGACTAATTAGACTTTCTTATTCTATCTAATAAGACACAGTTCACTCAAGTGCCCAAGCCAGCTGGGGTCCATGACTTGATCTCCCCATGGAGGCTCATTAGTTGGGCCCTGCCATGGGCTCCTGGTATGACCTTTGTGAGAGCTTTTGCATTTCCTTCCATACTCCTTGCCCTCTTCATCTCCCTGGAACCAACCTGTCCACCACCAAATAGTAAGAGAATCCACATTGGCTGTCAGAAAATGATCTGTAAAGAAATCTTCCATGACTGAAATCCCTTGAATTCAGCATGATTCTCAAACCTGAGGATTCTGGGAGCTGCAATGTAAGTCTACTTAAAATAGGGGAAAGAGGGATGTGTTTGTTTTTCAAGTTGCAATAGAATGAACAGGATAGGCCGTAGGTTAACATGTGTCTATTTCTGGCTCTGCTATTTCCTTGATGTAAGGCACCTGCCAAATCCTTTCCTTCTCAGACTTCAGTTTTCTTCATCCACAAAATGAGGATGATATTACCTGTCCCACTACGTGAAATAGTTTGAAAAGCACAAGATTATAGGTGTGTTCTGGGTTCTTGCTAATGAGACAATTGACAATAGCAGCCATGTGACCTTAGAAAAAAATCCCTGCTCTCCTCTGAGCTTTTTGTTTTCTCTCTATAAATTAAGGGAATTAAATAATTTATTTGATGCATTCCAGCTCTGAGGTTATAGGACTTAAAGTAAGGGGGCAATAATAGAAATTGGAGACCTAGGTAATAATAATCGCTTGGTACTACAATTACTGAGTTACTGACTACTACATTCAGGTGCTATTCTAAACACTTAACTTATTTAATTATTAATTTACGTATTCACTCATTTAATCCTAACAATAACCCTCTGAAACATGTACTACTGTCATCCTCTCTTTACAGATGAGGTAGGCACAGAGAGATTAGGTGATCTGCTCTAGGTTATACAGCTACTAAGTAATGGAGCTGGAATTGAAGCAGAATTCAAGACCATGTCTTACCACTACTTTATATGGCTTCTTGTTCTGCAGTGGGTGTAAAACAGACCCATATAAAGGAGTTATAATACAGTGTCATGACTGCTACAGTTATATAAGAGTATGGACTCTGGAGAAACTGAGTCATCAGAAGGAAGTGCATGTGACAGAAAGAAGCATGATGTATATAGAGAGCTATTTCTTTTCCCTTATTGCTGGATCATGGGGTATAAGCAGAGGGGTAGCAGGAAGTGAGCCTGGAGATGTTGGCCAAGATTTGCTCATAAAGGACCTGTGAGCCTGGTTAAAGTATCTGGGCTATACTCTGAAAAAAAGTGGAACCATTAAGGGATTTAAAACAGGGGATTGACACAGACCATATTTGCATTTTTAAATGATCGCTTTATCTATGATGTGGAAAAAATACTGAGACAGCTAGGAGACTACTACAACAGTCAACAGAAAGAATGATAGCAGCTTAGGTAAAGCACTGGCAATGGGGATAAGTCTGAAGGAGGTGGTCTGTAGAGGTCTCTAGGGAGTAAAATCCATAGGATTTGATGAACAATTGGATGAAAGTGGGACAGAGAGATAAGAGGACCGACATGAGTCTTGGGTTTCTGGTTTGGTTGACCAGGTGGATAGTGAGAAACACATATGGATCAAGTTTGGTGATGATGGTGATTTTAGTGGTGGTGTGATACTACTGACTTTGAAGTACCTGAAGAAACTCAGTGAATACATCCTTTTTGCTGAAAAGAGAGCTGGGCAGCTTGGAGTGATAAACTTGAAATCATCAGAATTAACGTGAGAACTGCAGCTCAGGGACTGGAAAAAAGAGGATCAAGAAGACAACAAAGGGGAGCATAACTATTTCAGGGTAGAACGCCGGGGAGAAAAATCAGGAGAGTGTGCTGGTCAGGAAACCAAGGGCAGAGTATGTAGGAGAAAGTGGTCAGTGGGGACAGATGTACCAGGAAGGTTACAGAAGGAAAGATCTGAGAATCAGCCAGCAGATTTAACCACAAGGATGACTTTTTAAAGAACTATCTCAGTGTGTGACTGAGGAAGAGTGGAGTCAGACTGCAGAGGGTGAAGAAATGAATGGGAGATAGGGAAATAGATGGTAGACAACTTTTTGGATATGTTCAGAGGAAAAAAGAGAGATGAAGAGAAATGTGACTAGAGTGTGACAAAGGACCATAGAAGTGTTTTGTTTCCTAAGATGGTTGAGGGGAAGGAGCCATTGAGGAGGTTAAAGGGGCAGAGAGAGGAAACTCACCTTTTAAAGACCTAATATATGGTAGCTTTTTTCCTCTGAACAGCCCCATGAAGCAGGGACTATCATTTCTGTCTTGTAGATGAAGAAACTGAGTCTAAAAGAAGGGAAGAGATTTTCCCAAGTCTTCTCAGGTAGGAACTGGGGGTGCTGAGTTGCAAACTAAGGTCTGTCTGATTTCTAAAATCCTCTACTTATTATTGCATACCTCAAATGAATAAATAATAAGACCATATATGGAGTTGATGCTAGTGGGTGAGGAGGGGCCTAAAGTTGGGGGAGACCCCACCCACCCACCTCACAGGTTTTTTTTTTTTCCTATGAGGTATGTACCTGAGGTCCCAGGCTAACAAAGAGGGGTGGAGATAGACAGTGAATAAAAGGAGGTGTGTGGCCCTGAGACCGTGGCTGCAGGGTATGGGAGAGTAGGGAGACTTGAGCTCTGAAAAACCTATGAGCTTGCCCTGATGACATTACAAACTGAGGTGGGTGACTTTGGCTTTGGAGCACTAGGAACAAGACAGGTAATGTCAAGGGGTTAAGTCAGTTATTGGGCCGTGGCTAATTTTATAAGGCCTGAGGATAATGGTGAGAGAAGAGTTGAGGGATGAGGCAAGGCTCTAAGCTTGGTGGGGCAGAGATGATGGGAAAAGGTTTGACCCAAAGGGATGGGGAATCCATGGGATCCAAGGAGATGCTGGGAATCAAAGGGACTTCTGTATTGAAGTGGTCCTGGGGGTAAACCAGTTGTCCACCAAAGAGGACTTGCCCTGAAAATTACTATTTCCAGCCATATCTTTGATTTCATTTTACTTGAAGTGTTCTTTGTAATGTCACCTCTTTATTTAATCAGCAAATGTCTTTCAACATCCATTTCCTGTGTAGCTCTGTTGCCTGAAGCATGGGGCCTGAGTCTGAGGGAAGATCACATATAAAGGACTGTGAGGAGGTTGAACTTCATCTAAAAGGCTGACAGGTGGAATTGAGGGCCTGCCCCATGAGACTAATGTCAGAATGCTTAGGGATGACAACTTGACACCACAGAACAACATTCTGCTGGCCTAGCAACTGCCAGACCAGAGCCATCTCATTAGTCCACACATTCTGAACTAAGGAAAATGCCTCTACCAAATCCCCAGTCATGATATCGGTCCTACCGGGAGTGGAGGAATATAAGATGGATACAGCATTCCTTATCTTGGAGTTTACACACTGAAGCACAGATAAGTGCAAATGTAGTGTGAAAGTTCATAGCTAAAGTCTAGTTGTGATCCTTTGGAATTCCTGAGCAAGAGGAGAAGACTAGGGAAGGCTTCCCAGAAGTAGGAATTTGAAGGTCAATCAGAACAGCATATGCATTATTTAGTTATTGTAAATAATGCTGCTATAAACACAGGGGTGCATGGATCCCTCTGAATTAGTGTTTTTGTATTTTTTGTGTAAATACCCAGTAGTGCGATTACTGGATTGTAGGGTAGGTCTAGTTTTAAATTTCTTTTTTTTTATAATGATTTTTTATTATATTATGTTAGTCACCATACAGTACATCTCCGGTTTTCGATGTAAGGCTCGATGATTCATTAGTTGTGTATAACACCCAGTGCACCATGCAATATGTGCCCTCCTTACTACCCATCACCAGCCTATCCCATTCCCCCACCCCCCTCCCCTCTGTAGCCCTCAGTTTGTTTCTCATAGTCCATAGTCTCTCATGTTTCATTCCCCCTTCTGATTACCCCCCCTTTCTTTATCCCTTTCTTCCCCTACTGATCATTCTAGTTCTTATGTTCCATAGATGAGAGAAATCATATGATAGTTGTCTTTCTCTGCTTTACTTATTTCACTTAGCATTATCTCCTCCAGTGCCATCCATGTTGTAGCAAATGTTGAGAACTCATTCTTTCTGATTGCTGAGTAATATTCCATTGTATATATGGACCACAACTTCTTAATCCAGTCATCTGTTGCAGGGCATCTCGGCTCCTTCCACGATTTAGCTATTGTGGACATTGCTGCTATGAACATTGGGGTGCATATGGCCCTTAATAATGGAAGCAGCTCAAGTGTCCATCCATAGATGAATGGATAAAGAAGATGTGGTATATATGCACCATGGAATATTATTCATCCATAAAAAAGAATGAAATCTTGCCATTTGCAATGACATGGCTGGAGCTACAGAGTATAATGCTGAGTGAGATAAGTCAGTCAGAGAAAGACAAATACTACATAATCTCACTCTTATGTGGAATTTAAGAACTAAAACAAATGAGCAGAAGAAAAAAAAGAGAGAGAGAAACAAACCAAGAAACAGACTCTTAACTACAGAGAACAAACTGATGGTCACCAGAGGGGAGGTAGGTGGGGAGATGGGTGATGGGGTGAAATAGGTGATGGGGATTAAGGAGGACACTTGTTGTGATGAGCACTGGGTGCTGTATGGAAGTGTTGAATCACTATATTGTACACCTGAAACTAACATTATACTGAATGTTCACTATACTGGAATTAAAATTAAAAAAAAAAAAGAACAGCATATGCAAAGGCACCAAGCTGTGAAATGGCCTGATCTGTTTTAAAAGTCATCTCTGAGACTATGGACTCTGGGAAACAAACTGAGGGCTTCAGAGGGGAGGGGGGTAGGAGATTGGGATAAGCTGGTGATGGGTATTAAGGAGGGCACATATTGCATGGAGCACTGGGTGTTATATGCAAATAATGAATCATGGAACACTACATCAAAACTAAGGATGTACTGTATGGTGACTAACATAACATAATAAAAATTATTATAAAAAAATAGAAGGCATCTCTGAGACCTAAAATAAGATGGAGTAGGAATTGGAAGAAGGGGGCCCATGAATGAAGAGCCTGATGGTGAAGGGTGGGGGCAAGGGCTGGCATCCAGGTTTTTGATGTGGACCTTCAGTCTCCCCCCAATATTTTTCACCCACAGACCTAGCATATCCTCCTGCTCATAATGAGAATAGTTCTGCTCCAATCAATCAAGATGAACCTCATGGACATCACCAAGATTTTCTCCCTCCTGCAGCCCGACAAGGAGGAGGAGGACACCGACATGGGGGAGAAGCAGGCTCTCAATCAAGCAGTATATGACAACGACTCCTATACCTTGGACCAGCTTTTGTGCCAGGAGCGTTACAAGCGTTTCATCAACAGTAGAAGTGGCTGGGGTGTTCCTGGGACACCCTTGCGCTTGGCTGCTTCTTATGGCCACCTCAGCTGTTTGCAGGTCCTCCTGGCACATGGTGCTGATGTTGACAGTTTGGATGTCAAGGCACAGACACCACTTTTTACTGCTGTCAGTCATGGCCATCTGGACTGTGTGCGTGTGCTTTTGGAAGCTGGTGCCTGTCCTGGTGGTAGCATCTACAACAACTGTTCTCCCGTACTCACAGCTGCCCGTGATGGTGCTGCTGCCATCCTTCAGGAACTCCTGGTCCATGGTGCAGAGGCCAATGTCAAGGCTAAACTACCAGTCTGGGCATCAAACATAACTTCATGTTCTGGCCCCCTCTATTTGGCTGCAGTCTATGGGCACCTTGACTGTTTTCGCCTGCTTTTGCTGCATGGGGCAGACCCTAACTACAACTGTACTGACCAGCACCTATTGGCTCGTGTCCCACAGCCCCGCACCCTCCTCGAAATCTGTCTCCACCATAATTGTGAACCAGAGTACATCCAACTGTTAATTGATTTTGGTGCTAACATCTACCTTCCATCTCTCTCCCTAGACCTGAACTTGCAAGATGATAAAGGCACTGCATTGCTGCTACAGGCCCGAGGTGAGTTTCAAGTAGCTCAGCTCCATGCACCCTCCAAGCCTATCCTTCTAGGATGAGTTGGAGAAACTACCACCTTCTTCCCTCTCCTAGGACCCCAGTGGAGAAGTTACAGATTCCTTATTAGGGAAGGGTTCACTAAGATAAGGTGGGGGGTAGTACTAGCAGCATTTCTGGTTCTGGCTCTGCTAATGACTGTTTTGTGTCCTTGAGCACGCCCTATCTAGGCCTCAGTGTGATCCTATTGGCACCATGCATTGAGGACAGAGTGGGGGGAATTTCTTAGAAGGGAGAAAGCAATTAGGGCTGCAGGAGCCAGGGCAGGGTGGATGCAGGCTTGGGTGGGAGAATTACACTAGGAATTGCTTCTTATGACCTGTTTCTCCTCACTGTAGCCACTCCACGGTCATTACTATCACAGGCCCGTTTAGTTATCCGCAGAGCTCTGGGCCAGGCCAGCCAACCACAAGCCATCGACCAACTGGATATTCCCCCTGTGTTGATTAGTTATCTCAAACACCAACTGTAATCTTGCAGCCTTACCAGAAACACACAATGCCTACAAAAACACCTGGGGATCCAGGTAGCTGGAGGAAACTACAGCTCCACCTATTCACCCAGAGCTGCTCTCCTATATTATCCTCCACAATATGATCCTCATCAAAATAAATCCTGGTGGCTGCTCTCTTGTATTATCCTCCACAATAAAATCCTCATCAAAATAAATCCTGGAGGCTTCTATGACTACTATATGTGTGGGGGTATGGGGGTTCACTGGGTAAAGGGGTTTGGTTGGCCAAGGGGAAGGATGGTAATTATCTGTCATTTGGCAGGCATAGGAGTCCTGGCCATTGAAAGAGGAAAAAAAAGTAACCCAATAGCTCCACCTCCTTCAAGATTCTCAAGAAAATTTAGAGCTGTGTTTTGCTTAGAAGCAAGGTCCTGAAGAATCCAAGAGGATGGAAGGGTAGCATCTGTTTGCCCAACCTTGTACCTCCATTCACTTCTCTGGCTGCTACAAGGCACCCTTTCTGGGGCTGTCACCCAACCCCCTATTCCTTTGAGTCAAGTAACTAAGGATCCTCCCATTCATTCACCTTGAATCATAGACTGCATTCCCACTAGTCCAGTTTATAGTCAAGATCTAACTGGGAAAAAAAACTACCAAATATTTATAGCAGAGAATTTAATGCAGATAGGAAATATGTTACATAGAGGATAGGTTGAGAAGACAAGCAGGACAGGAAGCTAACCCAGAGATTAGTTACAGCAGGATGCCAACACCATCCATACTCTGAAGAGTTGAGGGAGGAGTTATGGTCAGAGTTCAGGGACAGGGGTCACCTGATGGAAAGCAGAATCGTAGACTTGTCCACAAGTGCTTAGAACC
>NW_026622981.1:20000-23412 GCF_023065955.2 Ursus arctos | reverse complement strand
ATATATTTAAACATATTAAATGTATTTAATAAAAACGTTAAATATAAATATATTAATATATAATATTATATATATATATATATTTAAATACTGGTTGATTTATTTATTTGACAGAGAGAGAGAGACAGCCAGTGAGAGAGGGAGGGAACACAAGCAGGGGGAGTGGGAGAGGAAGAAGCAGGCTGCCATCGGAGGAGCCTGATGCGGGGCTCAATCCCAGAACGCCCGGATCATGCCCTGAGCCGAAGGCAGACGCTCAACGACTGAGCCACCCAGGCGGTTTCGGGGGAAACCGATATTCTTATCGCCACACCTGCCTTTGCACGGATGTTCCCCCATGCCTGTTTGTTGTCCTTGGATGTCATCGTGGTACACGCAGAGAGGGATTCAGTGTGCACCTTTCTGGGGGCGTGTGTCAATCACCCCCTTTCTGCCCTCCTGAGCTTTCTTCGTATGCTTGAGAGAGACTTCCTCCCCTTGAAATGATAGAAGAAAAATGGTTCAACCGTTGTTGTTCTAGGAGTACTCACACGGTCTCTGTTTTCCGTTCCCTGCCTGCCCCCCGAAATTTGTCTTAAGTCCTCCCAGAGGCCCAGGGCACCGCCCGTGTGCCGCTGTGGGAAGCCCGCGTAATGCCGGCCGGGCCTCTGGGGCCTGCCGGTGTCTGCGGGGAATTTTATTTTATTTTTTTAAGATTTTATTTATTTATTTCACAGAGAGAGAGAGAGAGAGAGAGAGAGAGAGAGACAGACAGACAGACAGGCAGGCAGACAGGCAGACAGGCAGACAGACAGACAGCGAGAGAGGGAACACAAGCAGGGGGAGCGGGAGAGGGAGAAGTAGGCTTCCCGGTGAGCAGGGAGCCCGACGGGGAGCTGGAAACCAGGACCCTGGGATCGTGACCCGAGCTGAAGGCAGACGCTTAGCGACTGAGCCACCCACGCGCGCCCCTTTGGGGAATTTTCCGCCCACGTCCGCTTCCGGCGGGGTCGTGCGTGCGTGCGTGGGCGTGCGTGCGTGGGCGTGAGCGCATGCGTACGCGCGTGTCCCGTGGCCAGCCGGCTCCCTTTCCGGCTGGAGCGGCCCAGACACGTTTTCCCGGTCTGCCCTGGGGTGCTGCAGCCGTGCCGCGCTGGTCGGGGGCTCCCGAGGCCGACGCCCCGGGTCCGCGCGCCCCACACCCTCTGCCCGCCCCTCCGAGGTGGGGCCGGGACAAGATCGGGTGGCCGGGCGGCCGGCTGTGCGCCTTCACGGGCCCGCGATCTGGATCTGTCTCGGTGTCCTTTGCGCCGGTTGTCGGGCGCCACCTGGCGGCCGCTTTTATATAGCGTCACCCTGCCAGAGCGTCGCCGATGTCCGTAAGGGATGGCATTTGGCTGCGGTCCCCAAGCCGGAGTTCCAGGAAGCCGGTGACACTAGCGTGATTGTCCCGCTCTCTCTGGGGTGTCGGCGCGCGATCGGCTCGCGGGAGATTGAACCTCCAGGCTTGTGAGGGTGTGACGCCGCCACCGCCTCGCTCCCTGAGAAGGGTGTGGGGGTCGCCTGGACGGGTCGACCAGCACCCACCGGTGTCCCCTCCTCGGCCCGTGGGGGAATGGGAGCGGGTGTGTCCGGCGCCCGGACGCCATCCGGCCGGTGGCTCCGGTCGGTCGTCGGGCCTTCCGTGTCGCGCGGTTTTCTCCCGTGTCGCGCTCGAGCCTTGAGAGGAAGCCCGTGGATGGCGTGACGGGCCCGGCCACGGGGCACGCGTGGGGTTCCGGTCGTCTGACCCGATTTTCTTACCAAGCTTTCCGAGGCCCGCTGCGGAGGTGGGGACCGGAGGGGACCGGAACGGACCGGACCGGATCGGGTCGCGAGGGGAGGCACGGATATGGCGCCCCAGGGGCCCGGCCGCGATTCCCATTGCGGTCCGGCCGTCGGGGACGCCTCCGTGGTATCGCCCCCTCCCCCCCCCAGTCCCAACTGGGAGTCGGGGACCGGCATGGGGCCGGCATGGGACAGGCGTGGGGCCGTCCTGAGGGCCGGGGAGCAGGGCGTCCACAGGTGCCTCCGCAGGACTTTGGTGATTTTTCTAAGTCCTGACGTGGGGACGACAGGCGGACTGGGGGAGGGCCTACCCGGCCCGCTCCACCTCCCGCGAGTCCCCCGTCGGTCCCGGCTGCCGCCACGCTCCCGGGGTCGACCAGATGGCCCTGGGGGCTCCAGGGGCCGGGGCTGATGGAACGGTGCTTGGGGCCGGTGGCCTGGCTACGGTCCCAGGAGGTCCCGGTGACTTGTGTCTAGGCCCCGGCAGTCGGCGTGGTGATTTTGTCACCTGAAATGAGCACTTTTTGTTGCCAGGTAGGTGCTGACACGCTGTGCTTTGGCGACTGTCGCCTTAGAGATGGGGACCTCTGGGCGTGTGCGGGGCGGGGGGGACCTCTGGGCTTGACCATGGTGCCAAGCCCGGCTGTGCCCTCGCTTACTTGAGCCGTCCGCGTGGGCCTGTGCGCCGGCTCGGGTGCCTCCAGATGGTCCAGGCCGTGGTGCCGCCTCCGGTCTCCAGCACCCGAGGGCGGTGTGGGCAGGCGGCGTGGGTGCTTTACCCCGTGCGCTCCCCACTGCGGGCACCTGGCTGCGGTCGTGACAACCCTTGTCCCGCAAGGCTCCGTGCCACGTGTCAGGCGTCCTCCTTCCTTGGGTTGTCCGGCTGCTCTCGCCCTGGGGTCGAGGGGTGCTGGCGAGGCTGAAAGCAGGTCCCTCTGGTTGCTGTCCTCGCCGGGCTTTCCCCCCCTCGGGACCTCCCTGGGCACATTCTGCCGATCGATGTGGTGATCTCGTGCTCTCCCGGGCCGGGCCTAAGCCGCGTCAGACGAGGGACGGACATTCATGGCGAATGGGACCGCTCTTCTCGTTCTGCCCGCGGGCCCTTCGCGCTCCTCCTCCTCCTCCGCCTGCTGTGGCGGTGCGGGGAGGGCGCGGGGGGGGGTGTGGACTCCGGCCCGACCCCGCCCTCCCACGTTCGGCCTCCTGGTGTCCGTGGGACCGGGGTCCTCTGACGCAGCGGACACTCTCGCTTGCCTTTCTTGGCTTCGTGTGGTGAGCGGCTCTCCCTGCCATGGGGAGGGCCGTCCCGACGCCGCGCTGCTCACCGCCTGGGCGTGCTGAGCGCGTTGCGCCTGGCCCTCCGTGGTGCCCCTGGAGCGCTCCAGGTTGTCTCAGGTGCCCGAGGCCGAGCGGTGGCGTCGTTTCCTGTTCCCAGCGACCCCCTCGGGCCACCGCTGTTGGTGGCGTAGTCCGAGGAGCGGGTGGTGGAGTCGGTAAGGGAGGACCACCTGCCCCCCCCATGGGGATGCGGGCGCCTCGTCGTCCCCCTGGCGCATGCCGTGCTGGGGGGGCCTGGACGTGGCGGGGTGTGTGAGCGATCGCGGCG
>NW_026622981.1:0-7500 GCF_023065955.2 Ursus arctos | reverse complement strand
GCGCGGCCGGCAGACTCGGGTCCCCCGGTCTTGCTGTGCCCGGGCCCCCTGAGCGACCGGCAGCCCTCTCCGTGGTGCGCCCAGGGCTTCCCGCACCCGTGAGTGATCCCCTTTGTGTTCTTCGCCTGGGTCCCACCCGCCAACGACCTCGTGCTTTCTTTGCCTTTCTAGACAAATCCTACCCCATTCGGAACGACACCCGTCTAGAGAAAAAGCAAACGTGGGAACGATTCTAAGTGGACCGTTCTTCCTTTCAGGACTGTCCTGGACTCCTGTTTCTTCGAGCACCGGTGGCAAAGCGCTCCAGGTTTCTCCGCGCACAAACGGTGTCCGGTCCGACGCAGATGACACAGGCTGCAACCGGTGCACCCTGGGTGGGTCGGAAGGCACGGGAGGAGCACGTGGGAGGAGCACGTCCCCTAGCTGTGCAGCTGTCCCCATCCATCCATCCATCCATCCATCCATCCATCCATCCCAGGGACGGTGGGGAAAAGATCCCCAGTGGGCCCCCCCTCTTCGGCTAACGGCGCGCCCTGAGTTGGGAAGCGCTACCGACCCAGGTGGATCGGGACGGCGCCGTGCGCCGGAAAGGCGGGCACTGTGTCTCAGCCACCCTGAGACACCCCCCCCCCGCCCCCGTATTCGTCACTCGCAGTCTCACGGATTCACCGCAGTGCCGGTTGTCGGGCACCGCCCGCCCGGTGGTCACTTCTCTAGTGCCCAAAAGGTCGACCAGATGGTCCGGCCGCTGATGGGGCGGGTTGTGGGGGGGCTGGGATAGGGGGGCGGCGCGGGCGGGGGGGGGGGAGGAGGGGCCGGAGAAAAGAAGAGGGAGCCCGAGAAAGGCCCGGAGGCGGGGCGGGGCGGGGCGGGGCGGGGTGGGGTGGGGTGGGGCGAGGGGGAGGGGGAGGGGGAGAGGGGCGGGGTGTGGAGAGAGCATGGGTGGGAAGGAGGAACAGTTGCAGTTAACGGTGATTTTTGTGGATCGTTTGGGAAATAGACTCACCTGTGTTCTTCTCTAAGCGTCTCCGACATCACGGATTCAACAAACCTACACCTTGGACAATGTTGACGTGGGGATACAGATGGACAACATGGAGACACGTCGCTGTTCTTCTCCATAGAGCTAGATCCAGAGAATGAGATCGATGGACCCACGGACGGAAATCAAGTTTCTCTTTCCCCGAAATGACCCAGGACACCCCTCTTCTAGTCAGCTCCCGTCCTGCTCCCCCCGCCCACCGCAACAACCTCTCACTGGACCTTCCCCCTTTGCCACCAGAAAGCTTTTCCACTCCTCCGCCTGGCCTGCGTTTGCTTCGAGACCCAGGTGGTGATAACCGCCCACAGACTCTGTTGACCTCAACAGGTGATTCCTGTTCTCATGTGGGTGATCTTTGTTCATCTCCACAGAGGTGATTAGTTTGGGGAACAAATAAAACCACTCAGAACAAGAACCCGACCTCCCCCTTCCCACACCTTTTGATGCAGATCTTCGTGGACGCACGGACCGGATGGATGGATGGATGGATGGATGGATGGAGGGAGGGAGGGACCGAACGAACGAACGAACGAACGAACATCGGTCCACCACCGGCCCGTTCACCTACCTACCTACCTACCCACCCACCCACCCACCCACCCACCTACCTACCTACCTACCAACCTACCAACCTGCATCTGCTACATTTTTTTCCTCACACATTTTCAAAGTGGAGATACAATTCGCACGCCATGATTCACATCCTCTTGAAAGTGTACGGTTCGGTGGCCTTTTTTATTTTTTTTAAAGGTTACTCACAAAGCTGCACGACCCGCACCGCCATTTCCAGAACATTTCCGTCACCTCAAAAAGAGACACCCCCCACCCCTCCCCCTTCCCGTCCGCGCCTCCCCCCCCCCCCACCCTCAACCTCACCCTGACCCTCACCCCGGCTCTCTTCACCATTCTCCCCCAACAGCCTCTGATCTGTTTGCTCCCTCCCTCTAGGATTGGGCTATTCCGTCTGGCTCTTTCCTACCCATGGGATCCCAAGGCATTATGTCACCCTGGCTGTCTGGTTCCTTTCACTTAGCGTCATGTTTTGGGGGGGCTCACCCATGTGTTTGCATGGATCCGCGCTTTGCTCCTTTGTACGGCGTCTTCGTTTTCCACGATGAGCCATGAAGATGAGTGGAACGACTGAATGATTTTCCCCTGACCCTTTCTCTTAAAACTGGAAGCGGTGGAAAAATAGTATCCTCTCCGGGGACAGAAGTCCTAGCACCATCAGCAGATGCTGTGAGAAAGTGTTTTGCACGCTCTCACGTTGCCGCCTTCTTCCTTGGAAAAGGATTCACGGGCTATCCTGTACCCCTCGAGGCCATACAGATCTCATGCTCCTCAGTGGCTGTGGTCGTGTGTGTTGGATCGCGTGGCGCCCCCCCCCCCCCCCCACGGAGAGCTACCGCCGCTTCATCTTCCTAGGCTCGTCCAGGAGTGAAATGAACAGCAGAGCGCTTTTCCCGACAGGCGGGCCCAAGCCGTTGACTGGGAAGGTTTCAAAGCCGTTCCCAGATGCTGCACATCTGGCCGGAAAGGAGGCAGGCTGTGAGGTTTGGGGTAGGGTGCTGCCTCTGTCCTTCCGCCATCCGTCGCCGTCACTGTGGAAAGCTATTTGTCGTGGAGGTGTGGCTTGCCATAGACATCCTGCCAGGGGCCGTGGGGCTTTTCGAGCTTTTCATTATTATCATTTTTGGTGGTGGTGGTGGTGGTGGTGGTGGTGGTGGTGGTGGTGGTGGTGCTGCTGCTGCTGCTGCTGCTGCTGCTGCTGCTGCTGCTGCTGCTGGTTCACGTAAACTCTACACCCAACGTGGGGCTCGAACTCAGGACTCTGAGATCAAGAGTCAGCGCGCTCTACAGAGAGCCAGCCAGGTGCCCCTGAGCTTTTCGTAACCTACGGAGAGCACAGGTTTCGTGCCCCACCCCACCACCCCCCCATCCCCACCCCCGCCCCCCCACCCCCGCCTTACGTACCTGTGCACGGACTCGGTTTGGCCATAGCCTCGCCTCGGGTGCCCTTCAATGTTTCCAAACGTCGGCACTGCCCACCCTTTCCCCCCCAACCCCCCCCCCGCCCCTTCCCAGAAGAACTCACCTAGCTCGAGAGTTTCCGGGTTGCCTGGACACCTGAAATTGTGGGGAGAGTGGCGTTCCTGGAGAGGGGGCATGGAACACGGAAGCTCTGCCCCCAAGAGGACTGAAGGACGGAACCGGACTAGATCGGTTTCAAAGTCTTCCTTAGCATCCGTGCCGAATACATTCCGATGGCAGGGGCCTTCCCAACAGCTTTTGGTGTGCCCGACGCACGGAAGACCGTATCCTGCCGATCTTGTGACATGTCTGCAGAGAAAGAGTGTCGGCCTCTCGGAAAATAGAAGCCGTGAATGCAGACTGCAAGGTGGAAGAATTGGATTCCATGAAATAAGGGACCCTTTAGGGAAGACCGTGCCCATCTATCGGGGTTTTGTGGGTTTGCGTTTTGTCATCACTGATGTGAAAGCATCTTCTTAGCCATCGGGAGGGAAACCTCCACGAATTCGTACATTCACGTCACACGGGGTTTGTGGGATTCGGTGGATCTGAGATCCACCCGGAGAATTCTGGCTCCTTGCCACGGAGCTGGCTGCTCTGTGCCTTTAAAAAGGAATCCTGCCTTGAATTTGAATTCGGAGGGGAACGTGATCGACAACCTTTTCATGCGGGGTTGGCCAATTAAATTTGCACTGTCTTACAAAGCAGAGATGGTGAAGGGTCATCCAAGTCCATTCTGGAAGTCAAGAGCTTTGGTATCAAGAGCCTGAAAAACGCATCTTCCCCTTCTTTTGGACGAATCCAATTCTAGGGGTCGATTCAAAGGAAATCATGTTTTAGACGCTAACACGTCAAGCTTACTTTTACAAAAATGTGCGTCGTGGCATAGGGTTTAGGAATCCCTCGTGGGAGACTGACAACCGTACCTCCCTTACCTCCTGGCACGTGTGCACCCTCACGTCATGTGCCTTCGATGCTCCTGCTATCTGGAGGTAGGCTCGATTGCTCTGTCCCCTGGTTTTGGACTGGGTCTTGGGACTTGTCTTGACCAAAAGAATAGACTAGAAGTGAAATTTTACTAGTTGCACAGCCACAGCTGAAGAGGTGGTCCGGAAGCGTGCTTGACCCTCTTGGCAGGCCGTCCCGAGACCTTCACGGAAGAGAGCCAGTCTAGCTGACTGGGCCATGAGAGGCATCGACAAGAGAGGCAACCCGGTGCTCGGCCAGCACCGACTGCAGACTTGGGAATGTGGCCAAGTTGCACCTTCAAACTCAGTTGACCCTCCAGCTGAAGGCCACTGCTGGAGTGAGCCCGGGGTACACCGGTAGAAACCACGTGGCCACCCAAGGCAAGCACCAGGAAATGATAAAGAGATGTTGTTTCAAGCCATTGCGGTGTTAGGGTGATACACCCTGAGGATCAGATCGCTGCACAGCAGCAATAGATACGGCGCGCGCACGCGCACACACACACACACACACACACACACACACACACACCGCCCCCCACGCACCCCGAACAGAAGTTGGAATTCACCTGAATGTCAAACAACAGCGGAATGGTGAAGTACATGATGCTCTAGTCACATGATAGAATAGAACGCAGATAGGACGCATTAGGATTGCGTAGACGGTTTGGAGGCACGGGATTGTGCAATGTGTTGTGTTGTGTTGTGTTGTGATACTTTGTGAAAAGCGGTATGAAATATTGGACGGACAATGGGCTCTCTCTTAGGAGAAGACACCAAATCATTTCAAAGGCTATGGATGGGGAAACCAGTTCTTCGATCTTTTCACTTCTGTTTCTCCCCCTACTCTGTTCTTTAGGATGATACTTCGGCCTCCTCCCCTTTCTCCAAGCCAACGACCATACATGCTTTTTTAACACATCGGGTCCTAAACGGAAGCAGAACTTTGGCTACTGGTCTTGGGAACGATTATTTTATTTCCTAGATTTATACCGATCTGCCCAACTTTCGCCTCTCATGGCTCTTCTCTCTCTGCGGGACAAGGGGAGAACACGGGTCTTACGATGAAAGAAGCCCACTTGGGAGGGACTGTCACTTGTGGAAAATGAAATCCGGGCAAAGTAGTGAAAGCAGGATCGATAAAGAATATGTTACAGGTTAAAGATATTCCGGTTTGATTCCCCCCCCCCCCCCCAAGCAAGCAAGCACTCACTTTTGATGCCGTGGCTTTGTTCGTTCGTTCGTTCGTTCGTTCGTTCATTTTTTAAAAGATTTTATTTATTTATTTGAGAGAGAGAGAGAGAGAGAGAGAGAGAGAGAGAGCGCGGGAGAGCACAGCACGAGCTGGGTGAGGGGCAGAAGGAGAAGCAGGCTGTCCGCTGAGCAGGGAGCCCGATGCGGGGCTCAATCCCAGGATTCCGGGATCATGACCTGAGCCTAGGGCAGACACGCTCAACCGATTGAGCCACCCAGGCACCCCATCATTTATTCTTTGTTAAAGATTTTATGTTTGGGACGCCTGGGTGGCACAGCGGTTAAGGGTCTGCCTTCGGCTCAGGGTGGGATCCCGGTGTTGTGGGATCGAGCCCCACATCAGGCTCCTCCGCTATGAGCCTGCTTCTTCCTCTCCCACTCCCCCTGCTTGTGTTCCCTCTGTCGCTGGCTGTCTCTATCTCTGTCGAATAAATAAATAAAATCTTAAAAAAAAAAAAAAAAGATTTTATGTTTATGTAATCTCTACAACCAACGTGAGGCTTGAACTCACCACCTCGAGATCAAGAGTCACACGCTCTACCGACCAAGCCAGCCAGGCGCCCCGATGCCATGTTTTAAATCTCTTTGCTTGCCTGCCTGCCTGCCTGCCTACCTACCTACCTACCTATCTCTACATCCAACTGAAACTTTAAATCCATGAGGTGGGAGCTTCAGCTATCTGGTTGTTGCTGTATCCCGAACATAGAAGGACGTTTGCCATAGAATAGCACTTTCAATAAATCATCTGTTAAGTGAATACTGATCAAAGAAATTGTCAACTTTTAACATTTGTGGGCCCTGCTCCCGGGCCTTCACACTTACCCAGGTCCAAATGACTCCACAAAACCTCAACACGTGGGCTCTATTTCCGCGCTGAGCACACATTGCATGTTTGCTTCAATTAAAAAAAAAAAAAAAATCAAGGGGTGCCTGGCTGCTGGCTGGCTCCGTCCTCCGTCGGGACTCGGGATTGTGAGTTTGAGCCCTATGTTGGGTGTAGAGATTACATAAACATAAAATCTTTAAAAAAGTTTTTTCAATCAAGCCCTAAAAAGGAGGTTTCCAAACATAAAGATGAGAAAACAAAAGAAAACCTCCCTGGCTCCCATAAGATCAGAGTCACACAGCCTTGCACACACTAAAAACAGAAAATAAACTCCGTGACTTTCTGCAGTGTCCTTCATCAGGATGACGTGTAACTCTTTATGGAAAACACACACACACACACACACACACACACACACACACACACACACACTCAGTGAGATCATATGATAATTTTCTTTCTCTGATTGACTTATTCCACTTAGCATAATACCCTCTAGTTCCATCCATGTCATTGCAAATGGCAAGATTTCTTTCTTTTCTTTCTTTCTTTCTTTCTTTCTTTCTTTCTTTCTTTCTCTCTCTCTCTCTCTCTCTCTCTCTCTCTCTCTCTTTCTTTTTTAGGATGGCTGAGTAGTATTTCATGATAGATAGATGACAGATAGATAGATACATATAGCTAGATACAGATGTATAGCTAGATACAGATAGATATAGATAGATACAGATCTATAGCTATAGCTACCTATCTATCTCTCTATCCATCCTCCACATCTGCTTTATCCATTCATCTGTCAATGGACATCTGGGCTCTTTCCATAGTTTGGCTATTGTGGACATTGCTGCTATAAACGTTGGGGTGCAGGCACCCCTTCGGATCACTACATTTGTATTTTTGGGGTAAATACCCAGTACTGCAATTGCTGAGTCGTAGGGTAGCTCTAGTTTCAAATTTTTGAGGAACCTCCACACTGTTTTCCAGAGTGGCTGCCCCAGCCTGCATTCCCACCAACACTGTAAGAGAGTTTCCCTTTCTCCACATCCTCGCCAACATCTGTCCTTTCCTGACTTGTTAATTGTAGCCATTCTGACTGCTGTGAGGTGGTATCTCATTGTGGTGTTGATTTGTATTTCCTTGATGCTAGGTGACGTGGAGACTTTTTTCATGGGTCTGTTGGCCATTTGGACGTCGTCTTTGGAGAAATGTCTGCTCTTGTCTTCTGCCCATTTCTTGATTGGATAATTGGTTCTTTGGATGTTGAGTTTGATACATTCTATAGAGATCCCCCCCTTTTTTTTTTTAAGATTTTATTTATTTATTTATTTATTTATTTATTTATTTATTTATTTGACAGAGAGAGAAACAGCCAGCGAGAGAGG
>NW_026622980.1:0-23524 GCF_023065955.2 Ursus arctos | reverse complement strand
CACCAGCTTTGGTTTTCTTTTACAACATTCTTTTGGCTATTTGGGGTCTTTTCTGGTTCCATACAATTTTTAGGATTATTTCTTCTAGCTCTGTGAAAAAAGTTGATGGTATTTGATAGGGATTGCATTGAATGTAGAGATTGCTCTAGGTAGCATAAACATTTTAATAATATATGTTCTTCCAATCCATGATCATGGAACGTTTTCCCGTGTGTGTGTGTGTGTGTGTGTGTGTGTGTGTGTGTGTGTGTGTCTTTCTCAATTTCTTTCATGAGTGTTCTGTAGTTTTCGGAGGATAGATCCTTTGCCTCTTCATTTAAGTTATTCCTAGGTATCTTATGGTTTTGGGTTCAATTGTATATGGCTTCGACTCCTTAATTTCTCTTTCTTCTGTGTCATTGTTAGTGTATAGAAATGCAATTGATTTCTGTGCTTGATTTAAACATGCCACTTTGCCGAGTTCCAGTATGAGTTCTGGCAATTTGGGGGTGGAGTCTTTTGGGTATCAGCATCATGTCGTTTGTGAAGAGTGAGTTTGACTTTTTCTTTGCCAATGCCTTTTATTTCCTTTTGCTGTATGATTGCTGAGGCTAGGGCTTCTAGCGCTATGTTGTGCATTGGTGATAGTGGACGTCCCTGCCATGTTCCTGACCTTAGGGGACAAGCTCTCAGTTTTTACCCATGCAGAATGAATGGGCTTTTCCTAGGTGGCTTTTATGATATTGAGGTATGTTTTGTCTATCCCTACACTGTGAAGAGTTTTAATCAAGAAAGGATGCTGTACCTGTCAAATGCTTTTTTGTATCTATTGAGAGGGTCATGTGGTTCTTGTCCTTTCTTTTATTAATGTTGTGTACCCCATTGATTGGTTTGTGCTGGTTGAGCCACCCTTGCAGCCCAGGAATAAATCCCACTTGGTCATGGTGAATAATCCTTTTAATGGACTGCTGGATCGTATTGGCTAGTATTTTGGTGAGAATTTTTGCGTCCATGTTCATCAGGGATATTGGTATGTAATTTTCCTTCTTGGTGAGGTCTTTATCCGGTTTTGGGATCAAGCTAATGCTGGCCTCATAGAAAGACCTTGGAAGAAGACTTTAGTTCTTTAAATGTTTGGTAGAATTCCCCTGGGAAGCCATCTGGTCTGTGCTCTTATTTGTTGGGAGATTTGTGATTATTGCTTCAATTTCCTTGCTGGTTATGGGTCTGTTCAGGTTTTCTTTTTCTTCTTAGTTCAGTTTTGGTAGTTCAGACATCTCTAGGGATGCTTCCATTTCTTCCAGATTGCCTAATTTGTTGGCATGTAGTTGCACATAATATGTTCTTATAATTGTTTGTATTTCTTTGGTGTTGATTGTGGCTCTCCTCTTTCATTCATGATTTTCTTTATTTGGGTCCTTTCTCTTTTGGTAAGTCTGGGCAGAGGTTTATCAATCTTACTAATTCTTTCAAAAGAACCGGCTTCTTCTTTCATTGATCTGTTCTACTGTTCTTTTGGTTTCTATTTCCTTGATTTCTGCCTTAATCCTTATTATTTCTCTTCTCCTGCTGGGTTTAGGCTTTATTTGCTGTTCTTTCTTCAGTGCCTTTAGGTGTCAGGGTAGGCTGCATTTTGAGACCTTTCTTGTTCTTTGAGAAAGGCTTGTAGTGCTATATGCTTCCCTCTTAGGCCTGCCTTTGCTGCTTCTCAAAGGTCTTCAATAGTTGTATTTTCATTTTCATTTGTTTCCATGAATTTTTAAAATTCTTGTTTAATTTCCTGGTTAACCCATTCATTCTTTAGCACGATGCTCTTTAGCCTCCATGTATTTGAATTCTTTCCAACTTTCCTCTTGTGATTGAGTTCCAGTTTCAAAGCATTGTGGTCCCACAATATGCAGGGAATGATCCCAGTCTTTTGGTACCAGTAGAGAAATGATTTGTGACCCAGTATGTGATCTTTTCTGGAGAATGTTCCATGTGCACATGAGAAGAATGTGTATTCTGTTGCTTTAGTTTGGAATGTTCTGAATATATCTGTGAAGTCCGTCTGGTCCAGTGTGTCATTCAATGTCCTTGTTTCCTTGTTGATCTTCTGCTTAGATGATCTGTACATGGCAGTGAGTGGGGTGTTAAATTCCCCTACTATTATTGTATTATTGTCCATGTGTTTCTTTGATTTTGTTATTAATTGGCTTATATAATCGGCTGCTCCCCTGTTCAGGGCATAAATATTTACAATTGTTAGATCTTGTTGGATGGACCCTTTAATTATGGTATAGTGTCCTTCCTCATCCCTTATCACAGCCTTGATTTGAAATCTATTTGTCTGATATAAGGATTGCCACCCCAGCTTTCTTTTGATGTCCATTAGCATGATAAATGGTTTTCCACCCCCTCACTTTGAATCTGGAGGTGTCTTTGGGTCTGAAATGAGTCTCTTGCAGACAGCATATGGACGGGTCTTGCTTTTTTCTCCAATCTGATACCCTTTGTCTTTTGATTGGGACATTTAGCCCGTTTACATTCAGAGTAATTATTGAACGATATGAATTTAGTGCCATTGTATTATCTGTAAAGTCACTGTTTCTGCCTCATTTATCCTAGCACTTAGAACCTCCATTTTTTATTGCATCTCATTAATAGCCTTTTTGATTTCGAGTTGGTTAGATTTTAGTTCTTTTATTTCTCCAGAAAGGGATTCTGTAGTGTCTTCTATGCTTTTTTCAAGCCCAGCTAGTTATCTCTATTGAACTCTACTTCCAACATCTGACTTACGTCCATACTGATTAGGGACCTGGCAATCAGCACTGCCTCTTGTTCTCTTTTTTGAGGTGAGTTTTTCCATCTTGTCATTTGGTGCAGTGAAGAATAGATGAGTGAGAGAACAAAATACTAAAACGGCAACAACGACCCCAAAGAAATATACACCGAACGATACTCTGGATCCTGTGTGTATTTTGGTCTGTTTGTTAGAAAACTAGATCCCAAAATCGTAAAGAAAGAAAAACTTACATATGTACCAAAATAAAATTGAATACAATGGAAAGATAGAATGTAACCGTACAAATGGAAATTAAAAGACAAAAACCAAAGAGGAAAAAAAAGGGAAAATAAAAGAATATACACTGATAGGTGAACAGAACACTATATCCTGAGTGTATTTTGGTCAGTTTGTTAGAAGAAACTACATCTCAAAATTGTAAAGAAAGAAAAGCATATTTATATATACAAAAATTAAACAGATTGAAAAGATAGAATGTATCTGTAAAGATGAAAATTTAAAGAGACTTTAAGAAAACAAAATGAATAAACAAAAAAAAAAGAAGAAGAAGAAGAAGAGGGGGAAAAAAGAGAATATGATCAGACAGGTGAAGAGAACTGAACCATACACTAGATTCTGGTTGTATTTTGGTCTGTTAGAGGAAACTGCATCCCAAAATTGTAAAGAAAAAAACTTGAGTATTTACAAAAACAAAATTAAATACAGTGAAAGGATAGAATGTAACTGTACAAATGAAAATTTAAAAAGATTTTTAAGAAAGAGTTGATGAAATAAGAAATGGGTTGAAAAATGAAAGAGAAAAAAAATTAAAATTGAAAGACTCGAGATTCCTGGGGAAACAACCATGAATTCTATATACTATATTCCCCTAGTGCTGAAGTTTTGCAGTTCTCAATGATTGGTATACTCGGTCTTGAATGGATATTCTTGGAGATCTTGGGGAGGGGCCTGTTGCCTTGATTCTCAGGTATTTTTGTCAGGGCTGAATTGTAGCGCCCTTGCCAGGGTCCCGGCTAAGTAATCTGGTCTAGTTTGCTCTATGTGGCTTTTGTTCCCTGAAGGGTTTCTGCCCAGCTTTAGCGGATGTGAGAATGAAAATGGGGGCCTCCCAAACTCCAGTCCCGGATCAGGGAACTCGGGGATCCACCCCTGAGTGCTTCCTCAGGGAAAAGCAGTCAATCATTCCTATCTCCCTGGTCTCCGCCCGCTCTCTGTGCTCACCCAGCCTGTGACTGAGCATCTGTATCTCAAGCCTGGATGCCACTGGTGTCTCTAAACCCTGCAGACTCCTGCAGTGCACACCCTGAGCTGTTCCTCCCTGGGGAGGAATGGGGGATTCTGCTGGTTCTGCCATTTGCTGGGCCCCTGCTCAGAGAGCGGTTGCCTGACCATTCTGCAGTTCATGGTATATGGCATCCCTGAGCTAAGAGCCCACTCCTGGGCTCACTGATTCCAGGTGGCTCCCTGCTCCGATGCCTGCGAGCTCTGCCACACTCAGGCACCCCTGTTATTTCTGTGACCCCGGGGATCCCGAGACCACACTAACCCACCTAGGATTCTGCCCTGTTTTGCCACCTGGGCACCTTTCAGGCAGGGACATCCCTCACTGGAGCAGACTTCTAAAAGCTCTGATTTTGTGCTACATTTCTCTACCACTTTCTTGTAGCCAACTAACAGAGGTTCCCTCCCCCTGCAGTTTATCTTTCCGCATATCACCTCAGATTCACTTCACACCTCCTACGTTGGAGAAGGTGGTCACTTGTTCTATTTGGAGAGTTGCAGCTATTCTTTTATTCCATCTTGTGTTGCGTTCACAGATGTTCCAATGGTTTGATAGCTATCTAGCTGAATTCCAGGAACCGTATGAAATTAAGGTCTTCTGTTCCTCCTCCATCTTGGATTCTCTCCAGGAATACATTTTAAATCGCAACCCAATATGTTTATAGATACATAACAAAGAAGAGTTAATAGAATAATATTTATTCTAGCCTGCAATACATTATGATGGACTTTATTCTACTTCATTTGTCTTTGATGCCATTTGCAACCTATGAAAATGCCCAACAATAGAGAAATGATTAAATTATTCATGGTATTTAATATTATATAACTTAAAAACATGATGCAGGTAGTTATTTGTAACATGGAAAGAACACAGTATCTTGTTGAGAGGAAAAGGGCTGTGAATGAATGTAAATATTATGCTATTTGTTGAAAAACAAAGTTTGAAAGGATACACGGGCCAAAAATTTAACATGTCCTTCTTTCGTAATAATACGTTCCTGTGCTTTCTGAATGTCTACCTTCGAAACATAAAGGCATGCAGCTAATATTTATTGAACATTTACTATGTGTGCCAGGCACTGGACTCAAAGCTTTACATGTATTACTGTTTCATTTCAGCCCCTCCAAACCTGAGATGGTATAACCGTCTATTTTGCAGAGTGGAAATGGAGGCTCAAAGACTCACAGTAAACTGCCTGAGGTTGGAGTGAAGAAAAGGGCAGATCTGGAGCTCAAAGCCATGTGTATCTGACAACAGAGTTCATGCTTTGCATGTTAGGCTGTGCTGCCTCATAGAGAGTAGACCGGAGGGTGCCTGCCAGTTAGCATGGGCCAGATGTTACTGTGTGTAACTAGTAGCCCTGTGTCTTAGCGGCTTCTAACGAGGGAAGTATCTTTCTTGCTCCTGCCAGACACCCACATGGTCTTCCTGGGACCAGGATAAAAGCAGACCCACCGTAGGTAACTGCCAGGTGCTATATGAGATGGACAGAGGGGATGCCAGACTCAGTTGTCCCAAGTGTTCTGTTTGAGGTGGCACCCCTCACTCCCACTCACATCTCACTGGCCAGAGCACGTCACAGGGATGCATCTAACTTCCAGGGTCAGATGACACCCTGACATGCTTGGTGGAGCCTACTGGGGCCACCACATGGTGCCACCCCTTCTAGGGGACTGTGCAGGGGCAGAGGAGGTGCATGGGGCATTGGTAGGAAATGACAGCTGGACTAAGTCAGGATGAGTTTGCTTTATCCTTGACCAGGTGGAATTTGTCTCAGAACCGCCCAAAACCATCACTGGCAAGATTAAAAGGAGTGACCTTTGGAAAAAGGAGTTCAGTCAGATGTAATCAGCAAAACCCTCAGAAACCACTGTGTCATCTTTGCCAAATCCCTGGCTGCCTCAGTTTCCCCACTATGGAGAGTGTGAGGGGGGGAGTGTTGGACGTTGATTTGTAAGAGCACCACATTTCAGCATTTTTGTTCTTTTAAATTAATGTCAGTTACTCTCCTGCTTCCAAGTCCCCGAGTGAGCGCTCAGAATGTGGCTGGGGTAATAAACGGATATCAGCATCCAAGGGGACTTGTGTTGTGCTTTTATTCTGTGAATGAACCAGTGCTAAATGCTGTCCTTCCATGATTCTCCCCAAGCCCCAGCAGAGAGGCCTCTCGGGCCAGATTCTCCTCCTGGTTCCAGGGGCCCTGGGTGACTCCTTTTGTCTATTCAACAACCAGGACACAGAGATCTGGGGAGGGACCCTTCCTTGGCCCCAGGTGTCCACCTCTGCCTGGCTTGCGCATGCCCTGCTAGAGGGTGAGGTCAAGGCCAGAGCTAGTGAGGTGGCTGGGGAAGGGGAAGGGGCCGAGGGCAGCCCAGCCTGGTGAGTCCACTTGGCTGCCAGACCATTCTTCACTGCTCCATCCAGCCTCCCATGGATCTGCTCCCTCTGCTGCCTCTGAATGCTGCTGCTGCTGCTGTTGCTTCCAGATGCCAGCCTTTATCAGCACAGGTGTGGGAGGGATCTGCCCTGTGGGGACCCAGGAATCCTGTAAGACTCCTCCAGTCCTTTCCAGGGGTGCCCAATCCCCCATTCCTTCCAAGGTAAGCCCAGGAGCTGCATTTCTCAGCCCTCCCTAGGGGACCCCACTCACTCACCCTTCCCAGGGCCCAGGAATCCCTCAGCCTCGCCAGGGGCCCATAACTCTGTCCACTCTTCATGACCTCCTCCTGCCATCTGGAGCCTGAGAGATGATGTGTGCAAAGCACGCGACTTAGCACAGGCCTGACACAGGAGGGACCTGTGGTTGTCACCAGTGCAACACTGGTGTGACATAACAGCTGACGTGAGGCACCAGATCTGGGAGACACTTGCCCCATGGAGACGATGATACTGATGTCCAAAGGTGCTCAGCATGTGTCTTTCACTTGGCCTCCGCACAGTTACGGACACAGGCGTGGACACTCGCAGTTCACTGAAGGAAACCAGCCCAGGGTCACACAGCTGGTAAGCAGCACAGCTGGATCTCAAACTCTCGGCTCCCGGCCCTGTCTCCAGGGGCCACGAAGGGCTTTGTGGATGGGAGGCTGACACTGGCTTTGGGGACACTTTTCACCTCCATGAATGATCTCACCTGTTTGATGCCCCCAAACTCTGTTCACTGCTTCTTCTTTCCCTGCTCCCTGTTCCAGTTATAATCAGGTGACCCTGGCCATCCTTCATGGAATTCCCTAGTCCCCCTTATAGCCTGGGCCTCTCTCTGTTCACTTTTGGGCTAGTCTGACTCCACCCCTTCTGTAGCTGGTCTCTCCTTCTATAACCAGGACTGCCCAACTCTGGGGCTCTTGAGGCCTGCAATGGCATCTAAACAGAATTTAATACTAATGTTTTGTGATCCTTCTTTTGTTTTTGTTCGCTTGTTTTTTTATCGTTTCTCTATATTTATGTTAAAGATACTGTTTTCCTAGTTTAGCAGAGCTAGAATGGTTCCTATTTACAAGAAATTTGCAAAATAATGAAGTGGTGGTTTGTAGAGCACTGATTTTCAGCTGCCTTGGGCCTGAATGAGTTGGGGAAACATTGTGTTAGTCCTAGAGAGAAACAGTTTAGGAAGTGCCGCTCAGGACAGGGCCCAGGAGAGATGATCACAGGGGTTCATCGAGTAACCTGGGCCCCTGGATCTCCCAGGAGAGAAGCTGGTGAACGTTTTCTCTTAAAATGCTCTCATTCCTGGAGGTCCCAGGAGATCCCATGAGAGTCAGCTTGGATTGATTCCCTGTGTGGTTCATAACGTAAAGCCCAAGCTAATGGGTAGGAGGGTCATAGAGATAAGTGACAGATCTACCGCTGTTTGCAGTATTAAAATGTCTTGGTCAATTAGGGATGATTTTGAGACCGTACAATCTTCTCACACCAATATTCCAGGAATTTCTGGCCAGAAGACGTATTTGATTATAATTTTATGATGCTCATTTCACTGAGTTCCAACATCGCTCTTTTTCTTTGGGATTTCTTTACTCTTATTTACAGAGTTACTTCTCAAATTCCAAACATACGGGAATTTCTAGTTAGCTTTTTATAGTGATTTCTAGCCCATTTTATTACCAAAATGTACTCTGTGTGATTTCACTCCCTGGAAACATTGAAATTTCCCCTGTGGACAAAATAAATCGGGTGCATTTTTGTAACTGCACCCTGTGTGCCTACAGTTAATGTGTCCTCCACAGTGGTATAAGGATGTGGACAGATATGTGGAGATAGCTGTGGGATTCAGATGGTTTGCTTTCAGGACCTACATCTTATGGATGTTCAATCTGCACTGAGTTGCTGAGAGGGGGCTGAAACCTCCCACCCTGCTTGAGTATTTGATTGTTGTTGCAGTTCTATCCTCCTTTGTTTTTTATGTTGTTCAGCCAATGGCCCTAGGACGGGAGTTGGGAAAGGAAGGAGAGAGCGCCCAGAAGAAGGAAATACATAGCCATCCAAGCCTCACTCAAAAGAATAGAAAAATCTAAAATGCAGTTTTTATATTCTCACCTCCAGAAGCTGGAACAGCAACAGAGGGACGGGCCTAATCCACGCATGAGGAAACAGTTGACCAAGATTAGAGCAGAAATCAATGAATTAGAAACCAGGAGTACAGTGGAGCAGATCAACAGAACTAGAAGCTGGTTCTTTGAGAGAATCAATAAAATTGACAAACCGCTGGCAAGACTTATCCAAAAGAATAGAGAAAGGATCCAAATTAATAAAATTATGAATGAAAAAGGAGAGTTCACAACCAACACCAATGAAATTGGAAGGATTATTAGAAACATTTATCAACAGCTCTATGCCAATAAATTAAGCAATCTGGAAGAGATGGAGGCTTTCCTGGAAACCTATAAACTACCAAGACTGAAACAGGAAGAAATTGATTTTTTAAACAGGCCAATTAATTATGAAGAGATTGAGTCAGTGCTAAACAACCTTCCAAATAACAAAACTCCAGGCCCGGACGGTTTTCCTGGGGAATTCTACCAAACATTCAAAGAAGGAATAATACCTATTCTCCTAAAGCTATTTCAAAAAATAGAAACAGAAGGAAAGCTACCAGACTCATTCTATGAGGCCAATATTACCTTGATCCCCAAACCAGGCAAAGACCCCATCAAAAAGGAGAATTACAGACCGATTTCCCTAATGAATATGGATGCCAAAATCCTCAACAAGATCCTGGCTAATAGAATCCAACAGTACATTAAAAGGATTATCCATGATGACCAGGTGGGATTCCTACCTGGGATGCAAGCGTGGTTCAACATTTGCAAATCGATCAACGTGATACATCATATCAACAAGAAAAGACTCAGGAACCATATGAGCCTCTCAATTGATGCAGAAAAAGCATTTGACAAAATACAGCATCCTTTCCTGATTAAAACCCTTCAGAGTGTAGGGATAGAGGGTACATTCCTCAATCTCATAAAAACCATCTATGAAAAGCCTACAGCAAATATCATTCTCAATGGGGAAAAGCTGGAAGCCTTTCCCTGAAGATGAGGAACACGACAAGGATGCCCACTCTCGCCACTATTATTCAACATAGTACTAGATCCTTGCAACAGCAATCAGACAACAAAAAGGGATAAAAGGTATCCAAATTGGCAAGGAAGAAGTCAAAATGTCTCTCTTCACAGATGACATGATACTCTATATGGAAAACCCAAAAGAATCCACTCCCAAACTACTAGAAGTTATAGAGCAATTCAGTAATGTGGCGGGATACAAAATCAATGCTCAGAAATCAGTTGCATTTCTATACACAAATACTGAGACTGAAGAAAGAGAAATTAGGGAATCCATCCCATTTACAATAGCACCAAAAACCATACGTTACCTTGGAATTAACTTAACCGGAGATGTAAAGGGCCTATATTCTAGAAACTATAAGTCACTCTTGAAAGACATTGAGGAAGACACAAAAAGATGGAAAACTATTCCATGCTCATGGATCAGAAGAATTAACCTAGTTAAAATGTCCATGCTACCCAGAGCAATCTACACTTTCATTGCTATCCCGCTCAAAACACTGATGACATTTTTCAAAGAACTGGAACAAATAGTCCTTAAATTTGTATGGAACCAGAAAAGGCCCCGGATCGCCAAGGAACTGTTGAAAAGGAAAAACAAAGCTGGGGGCATCACATTGCCGGATTTTGAGCTGTTCTACAAAACTATGATCACAAAGACAGCATGGTACTGGCACAAAAACAGACACATAGACCAATGGAACAGAGTAGAGACTCCAGAAATGGACCCTCGACACTTTGGGCAACTAATCTTTGATATAGCAGGGAAAAACATCCAGTGGAAAAAAGACAGTCTCTTCAATAAATGGTGCTGGGAAAATTGGACAGCTACATGCAAAAGAATGAAACTTGACCAATCTCTCACACCATACACAAAAATAAACTCCAAATGGATGAAAGACCTCGATGTGAGACAGGAATCTATCAGAATCCTAGAGGAGAACATAGGCAGCAACCTCTACGACATCAGCCAAAGCAACCTTTTTCATGACACATCTCCAAAGGCAGGAGAAACAAAAGATAAAATGAACTTGTGGGACTTCATCAAGATAAAAAGCTTCGGCACAGCCAAGGAAACAGTCAAAAAAACTAAGAGGCAGCCCACGGAATGGGAGAATATATTTGCAAATGATGCTACAGATAAAAGACTGGTATCCAAGATCTACAAAGAAGTTCTCAAACTGAATATGTGAGAAACAAATCATAAAATGGGCAGAAGATAGGAACAGACACTTTTTCAATGAAGACATACAAATGGCTAACAGACACATGAAAAAATGTTCAAAATCATAGCCATCAGGGAAACTCAAATCAAAACCACACTGAGATACCACCTTATGCCAGTTAGAATGGCAAAAATAACAAGGCGAGAAACAACAATTGGTGGAGAGGATGTGGAGAAAGGGGAAACCTCCTACATTGTTGGTAGGAACGCAAGTTGGTACAGCCACTCTGGAAAACAGTGTGGAAGTCCCTTAAAAAGTTAAAAATTGAGGTACCCTATGACCCAGCCATTGCACTACTGGGTATTTACCCCAAAGATGCAGACGTAGTGAAGAGAAGGGCCATATGCACCCCAATGTTCATAGCAGAATTGTCCACAATAGCTAAATCGTGGAAGGAACCGAGATGCCCTTCAACAGATGACTGGATTAAGAAGTTGTGGTCCATATATACAATGGAATATTACTCCGCTATCAGAAAGAACGAGTTCTCAACACTTACTGCAACATGGACGGCACTGCAAGAGACAATGCTAAGTGAAATAAGTCAAGCAGAGAAAGAATTATCTTATGGTTTCTCTCATCTATGGAAGATAAGAACTAGGATGATCGCTAAGGGAAGAAAGGTATAAAGAATGGGGGGTAATCAGAAGGGGGAATGAAGCATGAGAGACTGTGGACTCTGAGAAACAAACTGAGGGCCTCAGAGGGGAGGGGGTGGGGGAATTGGATAGACTGGTGATGGGTAGTAAGGAGGGCGCGTATAGCATGGTGCACTGGGTGTTATACGCAACTAATGAATTATCAAACTTTACATCAGAAACCAGGGATGTACTGTATGGTGACTAACATAATATAATTAAAAAACATTAAAATTAAATAAATAAATACATAAATAAAAAATAGAAAAAAAGAGGGAACAGGGACCTGGGTTGGGAGGGAGCAGAAACAAGAAGGTCTGCCAACGTTCCAGAGAAGACCTGTCGTTGGGATGGTGTGTGGTGAGACGACAGTTGGGAAGGGGATACTTACAAACGAGGTCACACGGGGTGTCCATTATGATGTACCAGGGGCAAAGGCAGCTGATTGGTCGAGAGAAAGTATACAGCCTCTGTGTTGCTAAGGATACCTTCAGTCAGGTTAAGGCTTGGAAGAAGGTGGATCCTCCTCCAATCGTTTAACCTGCTACTGTATCCTGCTGACCTAGTGATTTACTAACCTGCTGACCTACTAACCTTTCTGAACCCTCCTGCCTCCCCTTGAGTACTTGATCTGACCCTGACACTGTCCAAGACCTCCTCTTGTCCTGACAAACACCTTCCCCAATCCTACCCTCTATTTCCACCTTACCCCCATCCCTATTTACCACCCTATCCCCTCCCACCACTCCCTACCCCACCCACCCCCACTCCCACACCACCCCCGATCTCCACCTCCTCCCTGGTGCCCCAGTGCCCCTTGAAAGGACCAAGACATGAAGGTGCAGAGACTGTTCTGGCTGCTCTTGCTCCGGTGTCCCGGTTCCCCAAACCCAAATCTGAGTAAACATGGCACTTCAGTGGTGTCTTCCTTCTTTTCTTTTTTTTAAGATTTGATTTATTTGAGAGAGAGAAAGGGCACAGGTGCAGAGGGAAGGGCAGAGGGTGAGGGACAGAGAGAATCCCAAGCCAGCTGTGTGGTGAGCCCAGAGCCTAAAGAGGGGCTCAATCTCAGGACCATGAGATCACGACTTGATCCAAACCAAGACTTTGTCACTTAACTGACTGAGCCACCCAGGTGCCCCAAAGCTGCTGGTAGTGTCTTCCTTCCTAGTGGGTTCTTTGACACGGTGGTTAAATAACAGCTTTTTCCTGGGGTTCTTGATGGGAACTTCAGAAGACCTTCACATTTCCCTGAAGACCGAGCACCACAGGGCAGGTTTCTCGGTCAGCCTGAAGGGGTTGTGGCCACAACTGTCCACACCAAGTTCTACATCCTGTCTGCGCTGCTTGGTCCAAAAACCACAGTGCTGGCAGGATGGAAACCTGAAAATACTAGGTTTATGGTGTCAAGAAGGAAGGATTTGTGAAGATACGAAAAGCCATTGAGCTCTTTGTCTTAAAGAGGGGGCTTAGATGATATGTACATTATATCTCATTAAAATTGTCCTTAAAAATGTCAGGAACTCGAATTTAATAGGAACTATGGGTATTAGACTGGCTTCTGGAAGCCCGGTGAAGCTGCTGCTTCAAGCCTTGTAAGTTTAGGGTCCATCTTATGTGTAGTTTGTTTTCCTATCAGCACATTGTTGATATTTGTGGAGTTTGGCAGCCCTGGGAACAAAGATATCTCAAGCATTGGTGTTGGGACTAGAGTGTTAAAAAGTGAAATGTCCTGGGCGCCTGAGTAGCGCAGTCATTAAAGCGTCTGCCTTCGGCTCAGGGCGTGATCCCAGCGTACCGGGATCGAGTCCCACATCGGGCTTCTCCGCTATGAGCCTGCTTCTTCCTCTCCCATTCCCCCTGCTGTGTTCCCTCTCTCACTGGCTGTCTCTCTGTCACTCTGTCACATAAATAAATAAAATCTTTAAAAAAAAAAAAAGTGAAATGTCCTTTGTGCTCCATGCTTCCTGGTTTGTTGACTTTTAACAAGTTCTGAGTCAGCCCTTTCCTTCTGGTCTTGGAGGCTGTCCCCAGGGACTCTGTGTCCCACCAGGTCCATGGGAGCCCTGAGACGCCCAGCAGACACTAAGTGACCTTATTCTGCTGAGACATTTGTCATGGGAAAATCACTAGGAGTGGTGGGATCAGGAAGTGAATGAGTTGTCGTCCTTTCTTAGGCCAAGTATGTACAGAGTGTTGATTTCCCCAAAGTAAAAAGGTCCTGAACGTCCTTAGGATTGTCCAAATATAAAGAAATACCTGGTTTCCAGTGTGAATATTTCATTTTGTCATTAAAAAGTAAAACCTGTACCCTCAGGAGAGAAAGAAAGAGACAGACAGGGAACACCCCTAGAAATAAGTAGACTTCTTTAGATCGGCTTGCACCAGATTCTTACAGAGAGATCTGGAAAGTGTCAGTAGTCAGGAAGGATCCTTATATTGAGGCAGAATCATTCCACACAAATACCTCCAGTCAAAATAGACTCTGTTCTGTTTCTTTTGAGTCTTCAAAGGAGGACATTTCTTGGTAGTCTTGATTGGAATTATTCCCCTCTACCCAGTCATCATCTCAACTGCATCAGTTCAGCTTTCTCACCCTGCCTCATTTCTGGGCTCTTGCATGAACTAACTGGTCTTGCATTTCCCACCTCCACCTGCTCATGGCCACTGTCTCTGAAAACCTAGTGTTATTGGCCCCATTGGATGTCATCCAGTTAAGAGTCAGCTGCTGGTCAGCATCCAGACAGCTGCCAGATGTACCGAGTGCCCACGACTGGGCGTGTTTTACATTCATGACAAGATGGCCTCTGTCTTGTGTGCAATTGATCCCCGTGATCAACCATAGTGCTGACAGCTACTGCTCTCTTTCAGACAGTGGCTATTCAAAGACAGTGTATGTTTCCACCAGCACACATTTTCCTGACCTCAGCAGTGAGGGCTGAAGATGGAAATGTTATAGATTTCAGGGGCTACTTTCTAGAGAGTTGTGTTTGCACAAAATTCAAGCTTGGTGTGAGTTAGTACAAATTGCATCGTGAACGTCTTTTCTCCTGAAATACTTATAACTCTAGTTTTTGTAAAATGAGATGTGTTCTTTATTTTGGGGTCCATATCTAGGAATTTAGTATTCTTTTAGAATTCAGGGGCCTCTGGATGGTTCATGCAGTTAAACGTCTACCTTAGGCTTGGGTCATGATCCCAGGGTCCTGGGATTGAGCCCTGTCTGGCTTCCTGTTCAGAGGCAGTCGGCTTCCTCCTTTCCCTCTGCCCCTCCCCCAGCTCATGCTCTCTCTCTCTTTCAAATAAATAAATGCAATCTTTTATTTTAATGTTTTCTCTCTTTAAAAAGTTAAATTTTATAATTGCTACTGACTGATTTAGTTACAATACTAAGAAATAGGAACATGGATTCCTTTCATTGGCTTTTTGGAGATAGGTGTTCGAGTAACTAAAACCTCACAGATATCCTCAAAATATACAAGATCACCTGATGATGCAAATCTTTATGTACTTCAGAAATCTGATGTTTTGGACTGTGATTCAGAAACAAAGTGAGCATTGAAAGAAAACATCAATGTTTTCAGAAACCAAACAATAACTATAATTTATTTTTGTTGGAATAACAATCCCATGTTATATTAATGAGTTAATGAGAAACCTGTCTGTCTCACTTATGTCCTTATCTGAACATCTGTCCATATAACATTCTCATTTTTATCTCTAGTACATGTTTTATTCTTGCTTTCTCTTGTTTTTCCATACATGTTGGGTGTATTTTTTGAAATGTTCCAAAGGAGTTTATCCAGGTCCTTCATGGATGTACAATAGAAGTCACTGACTTCTTACCTACTCTAAATTTACATTTACTTGCATTGTCTATTTTATTTTGACTTATAAATTCTTAAGTTCTGTTAGCTATAGAAAAAATATCTGCAATGTGCTTGTAGGGAAAATAAAATCTCTTAAGATTTGCCTATTAGATTTTTCCTACAGCTTCCATGTTGTATGATCACAACATCTTTTTAAAGAATACAGTTTGTTGATATTTGACATAGGTAAGCAGCAATGAAACCATCACCAAGTAAGAGAGCAAACACACTCATCAGTCCCCAAAGTTGGCCCCTGCTCCTTTGTAATCCCTCTGTGCTCCTTCTCCTCCAGGAGGAGGCAGTTGAGAGGTGTGCTTACTTCCTGGAGGCTGGTGGGGAGTCTGTGAAGTTGATTCCTTGTGACATATACATTGTGAATGTCGTTGAGATTCTTCATTATCTCAAATGTTGTTTCAGCTTGTCCACGTTGTGCCTGACCGTTTCATTCTCGGCCTTGATGGGGCTGGAGTTCTGTGGAACTTTGCCATTCTTACTGGCTATTTGGGCATTTGTGCCTTTCTCATTTACATCTGGAGAACCGTCCTCGCTGTAAGTATACCAAAGTACCTGATATACTTTTATTCATAAATAAGCAGAAAATTTTATAGTCACTGGACATTTTTATATCCATTCAGTACTAAAAATTTCCCTCTAATAATGTCAATTTTGATTATCACCTAGATTGAAATAGTTTTAAATTTCTTTTTTTTGGAACATTACACAGTATTTTATTTTCTTTAATGTTTTTTTTTTTATTATGTTAGTCACCATGCACATCCCTGGTTTTTGATGTAAAGTTCGATGATTCTTTAGTTGCGTATAACACCCAGTGCACCATGCAAAACATGCCCTCCTTACTACCCATCACCAGCCTATCCCATTCCCCCACCCGTCTCCCCTCTGAAGCCCTCAGTTTGTTTCTCAGAGTCCATAGTCTCCCATGCTTCATTCCCCCTTCCGATTACCCCCCCTTTCTTTATCCCTTTCTTCCCCTAGCGATCATCCTAGTTCTTATGTTCCATAGATGAGAGAAATCATATGATAATTGTCTTTCTCTGCTTGACTTATTTCACTTAGCATTATCTCCTCCAGTGCCGTCCATGTTGCAGCAAGTGTTGAGAATTAGTTCTTTCTGATAGCGGAGTAATATTCCATTGTATATATGGACCACAACTTCTTAATCCAGTCATCTGTTGAAGGGCATCTCGGTTCCTTCCACGATTTGGCTATCGTGGACAATGCTGCTATGAGCATTGGGGTTCATATGGCCCTTCTCTTCACTACGTTTGTATCTTTGGGGTAAATACTCAGTAGTGCAATGGCTGGATCATAGGGTAGCTCAATTTTTAACTTTTTAAGGGACCTCCACACTGTTTTGGGAGTGGCTGTACCAACTTGCATTCCCACCAACAATGTAGGAGGGATCCCCTTTCTGCACATCCTCTCCAGCAATTGTTGTCTCTTGCCTTGTCAGTTTTTGCCATTGTAACTGGCGTAGGGTGGTATCTTAGTGTGGTTTTGATTTGAGTTTCCCTGATGGCTAATGATTTTGAACATTTTTTCATGTGTCTGTTAGCCATTTGTATGTCCTCACTGGAAAAGTGTCTGTTCATATCTTCGGCCCATTTTATGATTTGTTTACTTGTTTCTCGCCTATTGAGTTTGAGAAGTTCTTTGCAGATCTTGGATACCAGTCTTTTATCTGTAGTATCTTTTGCAAATATATTCTCCCATTCCGTGGGCTGCCTCTTAGTTTTTTTGACTGTTTCCTTGGCTGTGCCGAAGCTTTTTATCTTGATGAAGTCCCACAAGTTCATTTTATCTTTTGTTTCTCTTGCCTTTGGAGATGTGTCATGAAAAAGGTTGCTTTGGCCAAAATAGTTTTAAATTTCTATTGAGGTGCCTTCTTGATCCATACGTGTGTTTTTCTTTATGTTCAAGCATAATTAGCAAACGGTGTAATATTAGTTTCAGGTGTACAACATGATTCAACAATCCTATACATTTCTCAGTGCTCATCACAATAAGTGTACTCTCAATCCCTTTCACCTCTTTCACCCTTTCCTCCTCTTACCCTCCAACCCATGTGTTCTTCAGAAGTGTGTTGTTTAATCTCCATTGTTTGGTCATTCTCCAGCTATCTTTATGTTCTTGATGTCTAGTTTGAGTGATTTGTGGTCTGAGAACATACTTCCTGTGGTTTCTATTCCTTTGGTTGTTCAGATGTATCTTATGGCCCCGAGTATGGCCTCTCTCAGTGACTTTTCCATGGGAGATTGTGAAGAATGTCTGTACTTCTGTTGTTGAATGAAGTATTCTGCAGATGTTAATGGCTGCCGTGGATTGGTGATGCTGTTCAGTTCACCTGTGTTCTCATGGAACTTCTGTATCTGCTGGATCTGTCAATGACCGATAAGAGGATTTTGAATTCTCCAGCAGTAGGAGTGGATTCATCTATTCCCACCAGCAATATTTTCAGTTTCTGCCTCATGTACTTTGACTCTCTGTTGTTAATGCACGCACATTAGAAATTGTTATGTCTTTTTGGAGAATTGACCCCTTTACCATTGAAGTAATGACTGTCACTACCCCTGACAGTTTTCCTTACCCTGTAGTGTGTTTTGAAGGATCATTTCAATGGCCGGGTTTCTAGTTTGATGTTTCTTTTAACACTGTAAACATTTTGTCCTTCTTGATGGCATGGTTTCTGAGAAGTGTGATGTAGTTCTTATCCTTGTTCCTCTTGGGTAAGGTGTTATTGCTCCCCTCCACCTCCTTCAGACACCTAGCCCAACCCCTGCTCCAGATTTCCAGAATAGTTTCTTTGTCTTTAATGATCTGTAGCTGAATAGTCTAGATCAGGCATTGTTAGTGTTTTTTGTTTGTTAGTTGTTTGTGTGTTTGTTTTGGTATTTATCTGGCTTTCGATGTTTTGAGCTTCCTGGATCTGTGATTTGGTGACTATATTAATTTTGGAAAATCCTCAGTCATTGCTTCAAATATCTCTCCCTTCTCTCCTGTAGGAATAGGTATTCCTATAATTTGTGTGTTACATGTTTTGTATTTGTCCCACTAGTCTTGGATTTTCTGTGCCGTCTTTGTAATTTTTGTCTTTGTGTTCTCTTTTGGAATTTTCTACTGGAATTTCTTTAGGCTCAATGATTCTTTCCTCTGGTATGTTGAGTCTGTTAAGGAACCCATCAAAGGCATTCTTGATTTCTGCTATGGTGTTGTTGTCTAGAATTACATTAAAATCTTAGAGTTTCATCTCTCTGTGTACATTCACCATCTCTTCTTCCTATTGTCCATTTTATTCTGAGATCCAGTATCATACATGGAAGGGACTTGTAATTCCTAGCCTGCTTAATCCCATCATCTCTGCCATGGGAAGTGTGTTTCTAGTGCTTGCTGTTGTGGTTTTTACCTGTAGTGTGCCCTGTAAGGTTGTGTTGAAAGGTAGGTATTGTGTCCTAGTAAAGAAACTTAGATAAGTGGACTTTAGGGTGATGTTTTCTACTTAACTGGCTAGGGGTTAGACTGAGTTTACTCCCAGGTGAGACAGGGAGGAGAGAGCACTGGAGTTGAGTATTTGCCCTCAGCTCTATTGCTTAGTCTTTGGGAAACCCCCAATTAGGCTCTGGTGACATATTTCACTTGAGGGCAGACCTTTCTGAGAAGAACAGAAAGCTTTTGAGTTTATTTCTAAATGGGAATTTTCTCCCTGTCCCGGCCAATGGAGAAAGCTTCCCTTCAGAAAGAAAACAAAAATATTAAGTATTTGGTGTGCCCCATCCATCTTTTCACTTTTCCCGCCTGTGGGGCTGGGTGACAAGGGCCACGGAAGCTCAGAGGTTCCTAAGCAGCACGTGAAATTAATGGAATAGCCATGATTTTCTGTTTGCCCTCCACTGATGCACATTCCCCAACAACATTATCATGACTGGCTTGTTGATAGTGTGCTGGTATTCCAATATCCTGGCAAGATTTGGGGGCTGGCCTCAGCCTCTCATCATCCTGTAAAACTTTTGAACGGGGAAATATGCTAATGGTGTCAAAATGGGGTCTTGCCTAGATTTTATTGAGCTATAATTTATCTGGGTGACTCGATTCTGGGGAGCCTGGTTCCCCTTTTTCGAAACATCAGCTGTCATTTCTGTTGTTGCTCATGCTTCATCACTCGCCACGTGCCACTCTTTTTCTCGTCGATGGCTTTCATTTCTTTTTGATGACCCTCCATTTGTAGTAGTCTGGGAAAATTCATAACACCTTGTGTGCTGTAACTGCATGTGAATTCAGCAAATAGCCAAGTCTTTGTAAGATTTCAGAAAGGCTTTCTAGAGAAGGCAAGAAGCATATCTTTCTCAGAGTTTTTGCTTGTTCGCCTTCCTCCCTACCGGCCTGCCTTCCTTTCTTTCTTCCTTCCTTCCATTTTATATCTTTCAGGATTGAACAATAATCCCAGGTTCTAAACTTCAGTGTGGATATTGGTTACAAAACAGTTAGGGAAACGATGAATTAATGATTATTTTTTAAATGTCCACCCGATCCCTTGTCAAAATTGAATAGGGTGAACGTTCATTTAATAGAATGTGAATAGATTTTGAGGTAAAACGTAAGTTATACACCTTTGTGCTCTTTATCAAAAATGAATTGTGAACTATGATGACTCAGAGAAAGTCATAGATGAGTTTCATAGTTAGAAATGCTAATTTTGTCTTCTTTCTAATCCTGTGAATTCATTCTGCTAAGTAAAATGATTACTGTAACTTCTTTGGATTACTATTTCAGTATTTATCTGAACTGTAGATTTTTTCTAGTAATATGTTTTGACATCAAACTTAATTTTGTTTCTTCCACTCTTAGATTGCCCCTCGACAATATGAAGGTAAGATTTCTGGCTTTAGTTTTCTTTGTAATAAATTCTCAGTACCGGTGTTTGATGTGGGTGTAATTTGACTAGGGATAAATGTGGTGACTTCTGATGTCTAATTGACTTGTTAAGTCTTGAAAATCTTTCTCTTCTCCATGTGGAGTCTAAGTGATAATGTGGAGGGTGTTGCCATCTCTTAGGAGACCAGGAGGAGGAACACCTCATGGGAGGAGGGAGAACAAAAAGGGTGTAATTTTGCAGAGAGAAGTTTAGGAGGCAAGTGAGGATAGGAGCCTGAGGTCTGGAGTGGGTACTTTGCCATGACCTGGCTCTTGGTGAAATGTGACGATGAGAAAACACTCTGAGTCTATCAAGCAGGCTACACTTGGAGAAGAAGACAGGTATTGCCAGGCAGAGTGTGTGTCACAAGAGAGGTTTAAAGCATGCTTTTGAGTCTGAAGTGGAGGGAGCCTTTCCTGCCAGGGGAGAAGGAGTGGAAAGGAACGTGTGCCAGGGGTGGTAATGTATTGTGTCCGGGCCTCATGGATTGTGGTGATTCCATGGTGCTGTCTGACGGCCGAGGTGGCTGCCTGGCACTTAGCAAACCCTCGAATGCTGGTGTTTGTCCCTGTGAGTGCAGCAGTGGTGGTGGTGAGAAGAGAGATCTCGGGGCACGAGAGCACTCACATTGGGCCAATAGAAGAGAATCTGCACTTGAGGTAAGATGAGAGACTTATTATTTTTTGAAAGATTTGGTTTATTCACTTGACAGAGAGAGAGCACAAGCAGGCAGAGTGGAAGGCAGAGGGAGAGGGCGAAGCAGGCTCCCAGTTGAGCAGAGAGCTGGATGTGGGACTGGATCCCAGGGCCCCGGGATCATGACCTGAGCTGAAGGCAGTCACTTAACCAACTGAGGCACCCAGGTGCCCCAAGATGAGAGAATTAAGTGCCTGTTAGAGGAGTCTGTGTTCTAGAGCTTACAGGTGTTATCCACTTGTGATAGGGAGCTTCATGAGGGTTGTTTTCCCTTAAGGATGGAGGGTGGCATTCTCAAGTTGGGCTGAGAAAACCTTGTGTTCCAGGGAGTGTGAGTTACCAGGCACTCCAGAGACTCTGTGTAACATGGAGAGTGTACCCAAGTGTGTTTGATTCCAAAGATCTGGTCCTCCAGAGCCCCCAGCCTGGGGTTCCTGAAAGGCAATCTGTGAGCAGCAGGAAGTCATGGAAGGCCTTTGAGTAGCCACTCAGTTGACATTTTGAGCTTTCCTTGTGTGGAATTCCAAGTAGGACCTGGAAGTAGACGTGGCGCTGAGCAGGAGCAAAGGATGGTTTTGTTCATTTTGGGTTGTTTGCAGGGACCTACTTACGTACCTTAATCATTGGAGGAGAGAGATGTTAGTTGAAAGGATGCTTGATTTTTCTGTTACATCTCTGGTGATGACATAAGTATTTGCAGTGATTGAATTTTCCAAGAATGATGCTTACAGATGGGAGAAAAATAGAAGACATTTGATTGTGTTTCTCTATTTCTGAAAACATTTTAAGTAGGAATCTCCCTGAAATAGGTTGTCTTAGGTTTCAAATGCTGCTAAACCTTGCTTTTTCAGGCACAATGGGAATGCTATCAAGTTAGTTACACCCAAGTGTCCAAGAATGTGTCTCTGGGGCTATTACAGTGGGATTATTCGATGTCACTGGTTTTGCTAATTATCTTAGAAATTCTTTTTTCTCCTTTTAGTTACTTTACAACAAATAGCTGAAAAGATCCATCGGCTTAAAAATGAAAACAGGGAACTTGCTAAAGAAATATCCATTTGGGAGGAGAAGGTATCAGTGCCCTTTCAAATATTTTTTGTGATTTCATTTTGGTTACTTCCCCCTCTGGTAGTTCATCCTATTGACCTATTTCACGTGACCCACAAATGATCGCGATTCAAGAGAAGCTTCACAAGTGTAGAGCACTGCCTCTCTATCCGAGAAAGGAGTCACACAGCGTTAGATAGCTTTGTCTAACACTCTGCTATTTTTGAATTCTGATTCCCTTTTCGTATATTTTATAGATCAGGGAAAGAAAGAAACATCGCGCAGAAATGAAGAGAGAACATCAGTTTCTCTCTGACAAAATTCTTAAATTGAAGGTAAGGATCCCTTCTTTGCCTGAATTGTGTTCTAACAACAGAAATAAAAGTAATGAATTATTATTATTATTATTATTATTATTATTATTATTATTTTAAAGATTGATTTGCGAGAGAGAAAGAGCGAGTGGAGGGGGGCAGAGGGAGAGAGAGAATCCCAAGGAGACTCCATGCTGAGTGTGTAGGCTGACGCAGGGGTCAGTCCCATGACTCTGAGGTGGGGACTGGAGCCAAAATGAAAGCAGGAGTTGGACCTACTGCGACACCCAGATGCCACCCACGTGCCCTAAGTGATGAATTATTATTACTCATTCAATATGTTTTGTTGAAGGAGAACATCGGAAAGGTTGAACGGGTTAATGCAAATTTAAGTGTCGCCCTTCATTTCAAGCGGACTATGTTGCAAGCTATGAGAGAGAAGAATGTCAAGAATGAGGACATGGTAAGAGTTGGCTGTTGAGATTTACCTTAACGTGGCTCGGGAGGCTTTTGGTCATTGGGTGAGGGGAGGGCCGCGTATTCGCTTGCTGTTTACCACAGTAGAGAGTGGGCATCTGGGAACTGAAACTCCTACCGAACAGTGAGCTGGAATTTCACTTAGGACCATCACGATGAGGTCTGCTATTTCAAGGACTAGGAAGTATGGTTTATTTCACAGCTAGGTAATTATCACATCGTTCAGCCCTGCCCTCCAAGATATGCAGAAAATCCCACAAGATACTTGAGTTATGAAGGGTGATAGCCAGCCAAATTGTATAGTCCCTTCCTGTCAATGCTGAAGAGAGAATTTTCAATGTTAATAGGGGAAGATATGTACATATATAATTTATGTATATAATTAGGTATATGTGTTTGTGTGTGTTTGTGTATATGTGTGTATACAAAAGTGTGGGTCTCCTTACTTTCTCCTTGTTCTATTTATGCCTCAAGGGCTTTCTTTGTTGCACTGCATGATCCCGTTCTGTTAGGTGCACTCACATTGTTCTGTGATCATGATTTCTTGAATGTCTTTCCTCATATCCGTCTTCAAGGCCCAAGATGCATTGGAGGATGAAGAGCAGGGAGACTTGGAGTCCAAAAAACGTGTACTGAAGGGTATGTTATTTTAGGGAAAGAAATCCCCAGATGCTGGCAATGAGTTTGCATTGGGAAGGGAAAGAATGCCTT
>NW_026622979.1:20000-23613 GCF_023065955.2 Ursus arctos | reverse complement strand
GGTACGGTTGTCAGTCTCCCACGAGGGATTCCTAAACCCTATGCCACGACGCACATTTTTGTAAAAGTAAGCTTGACGTGTTAGCGTCTAAAACATGATTTCCTTTGAATCGACCCCTAGAATTGGATTCGTCCAAAAGAAGGGGAAGATGCGTTTTTCAGGCTCTTGATACCAAAGCTCTTGACTTCCAGAATGGACTTGGATGACCCTTCACCATCTCTGCTTTGTAAGACAGTGCAAATTTAATTGGCCAACCCCGCATGAAAAGGTTGTCGATCACGTTCCCCTCCGAATTCAAATTCAAGGCAGGATTCCTTTTTAAAGGCACAGAGCAGCCAGCTCCGTGGCAAGGAGCCAGAATTCTCCGGGTGGATCTCAGATCCACCGAATCCCACAAACCCCGTGTGACGTGAATGTACGAATTCGTGGAGGTTTCCCTCCCGATGGCTAAGAAGATGCTTTCACATCAGTGATGACAAAACGCAAACCCACAAAACCCCGATAGATGGGCACGGTCTTCCCTAAAGGGTCCCTTATTTCATGGAATCCAATTCTTCCACCTTGCAGTCTGCATTCACGGCTTCTATTTTCCGAGAGGCCGACACTCTTTCTCTGCAGACATGTCACAAGATCGGCAGGATACGGTCTTCCGTGCGTCGGGCACACCAAAAGCTGTTGGGAAGGCCCCTGCCATCGGAATGTATTCGGCACGGATGCTAAGGAAGACTTTGAAACCGATCTAGTCCGGTTCCGTCCTTCAGTCCTCTTGGGGGCAGAGCTTCCGTGTTCCATGCCCCCTCTCCAGGAACGCCACTCTCCCCACAATTTCAGGTGTCCAGGCAACCCGGAAACTCTCGAGCTAGGTGAGTTCTTCTGGGAAGGGGCGGGGGGGGGGTTGGGGGGGAAAGGGTGGGCAGTGCCGACGTTTGGAAACATTGAAGGGCACCCGAGGCGAGGCTATGGCCAAACCGAGTCCGTGCACAGGTACGTAAGGCGGGGGTGGGGGGGCGGGGGTGGGGATGGGGGGGTGGTGGGGTGGGGCACGAAACCTGTGCTCTCCGTAGGTTACGAAAAGCTCAGGGGCACCTGGCTGGCTCTCTGTAGAGCGCGCTGACTCTTGATCTCAGAGTCCTGAGTTCGAGCCCCACGTTGGGTGTAGAGTTTACGTGAACCAGCAGCAGCAGCAGCAGCAGCAGCAGCAGCAGCAGCAGCAGCAGCAGCACCACCACCACCACCACCACCACCACCACCACCACCACCACCAAAAATGATAATAATGAAAAGCTCGAAAAGCCCCACGGCCCCTGGCAGGATGTCTATGGCAAGCCACACCTCCACGACAAATAGCTTTCCACAGTGACGGCGACGGATGGCGGAAGGACAGAGGCAGCACCCTACCCCAAACCTCACAGCCTGCCTCCTTTCCGGCCAGATGTGCAGCATCTGGGAACGGCTTTGAAACCTTCCCAGTCAACGGCTTGGGCCCGCCTGTCGGGAAAAGCGCTCTGCTGTTCATTTCACTCCTGGACGAGCCTAGGAAGATGAAGCGGCGGTAGCTCTCCGGGGGGGGGGGGGGGGGGGGGGCGCCACGCGATCCAACACACACGACCACAGCCACTGAGGAGCATGAGATCTGTATGGCCTCGAGGGGTACAGGATAGCCCGTGAATCCTTTTCCAAGGAAGAAGGCGGCAACGTGAGAGCGTGCAAAACACTTTCTCACAGCATCTGCTGATGGTGCTAGGACTTCTGTCCCCGGAGAGGATACTATTTTTCCACCGCTTCCAGTTTTAAGAGAAAGGGTCAGGGGAAAATCATTCAGTCGTTCCACTCATCTTCATGGCTCATCGTGGAAAACGAAGACGCCGTACAAAGGAGCAAAGCGCGGATCCATGCAAACACATGGGTGAGCCCCCCCAAAACATGACGCTAAGTGAAAGGAACCAGACAGCCAGGGTGACATAATGCCTTGGGATCCCATGGGTAGGAAAGAGCCAGACGGAATAGCCCAATCCTAGAGGGAGGGAGCAAACAGATCAGAGGCTGTTGGGGGAGAATGGTGAAGAGAGCCGGGGTGAGGGTCAGGGTGAGGTTGAGGGTGGGGGGGGGGGGAGGCGCGGACGGGAAGGGGGAGGGGTGGGGGGTGTCTCTTTTTGAGGTGACGGAAATGTTCTGGAAATGGCGGTGCGGGTCGTGCAGCTTTGTGAGTAACCTTTAAAAAAAATAAAAAAGGCCACCGAACCGTACACTTTCAAGAGGATGTGAATCATGGCGTGCGAATTGTATCTCCACTTTGAAAATGTGTGAGGAAAAAAATGTAGCAGATGCAGGTTGGTAGGTTGGTAGGTAGGTAGGTAGGTGGGTGGGTAGGTAGGTAGGTAGGTAGGTAGGTGAACGGGCCGGTGGTGGACCGATGTTCGTTCGTTCGTTCGTTCGTTCGGTCCCTCCCTCCCTCCCTCCCTCCATCCATCCATCCATCCATCCATCCGGTCCGTGCGTCCACGAAGATCTGCATCAAAAGGTGTGGGAAGGGGGAGGTCGGGTTCTTGTTCTGAGTGGTTTTATTTGTTCCCCAAACTAATCACCTCTGTGGAGATAAACAAAGATCACCCACATGAGAACAGGAATCACCTGTTGAGGTCAACAGAGTCTGTGGGCGGTTATCACCACCTGGGTCTGGCAGAGACTCGAAGCAAACGCAGGCCAGGCGGAGGAGTGGAAAAGCTTTCTGGTGGCAAAGGGGGAAGGTCCAGTGAGAGGTTGTTGCGGTGGGCGGGGGGAGCAGGACGGGAGCTGACTAGAAGAGGGGTGTCCTGGGTCATTTCGGGGAAAGAGAAACTTGATTTCCGTCCGTGGGTCCATCGATCTCATTCTCTGGATCTAGCTCTATGGAGAAGAACAGCGACGTGTCTCCATGTTGTCCATCTGTATCCCCACGTCAACATTGTCCAAGGTGTAGGTTTGTTGAATCCGTGATGTCGGAGACGCTTAGAGAAGAACACAGGTGAGTCTATTTCCCAAACGATCCACAAAAATCACCGTAACTGCAACTGTTCCTCCTTCCCACCCATGCTCTCTCCACACCCCGCCCCCCCTCCCCCTCCCCCTCGCCCCACCCCACCCCACCCCACCCCGCCCCGCCTCCGGGCCTTTCTCGGGCTCCCTCTTCTTTTCTCCGGCCCCTCCTCCCCCCCCCCCCGCCCGCGCCGCCCCCCTATCCCAGCCCCCCCACAACCCGCCCCATCAGCGGCCGGACCATCTGGTCGACCTTTTGGGCACTAGAGAAGTGACCACCGGGCGGGCGGTGCCCGACAACCGGCACTGCGGTGAATCCGTGAGACTGCGAGTGACGAATACGGGGGGGGGGGGGGGTGTCTCAGGGTGGCTGAGACACAGTGCCCGCCTTTCCGGCGCACGGCGCCGTCCCGATCCACCTGGGTCGGTAGCGCTTCCCAACTCAGGGCGCGCCGTTAGCCGAAGAGGGGGGGCCCACTGGGGATCTTTTCCCCACCGTCCCTGGGATGGATGGATGGATGGATGGATGGATGGATGGATGGATGGGGACAGCTGCACAGCTAGGGGACGTGCTCCTCCCACGTGCTCCTCCCGTGCC
>NW_026622979.1:0-7500 GCF_023065955.2 Ursus arctos | reverse complement strand
CGCAGAGGAGGGGCGGCAGCTGGGGGGTTCCGGTACCCCAAGGCACCCTCTCGGATCGCTAGAGAAGGCTTTCTCACCGAGGGCGCATCGCCCCCACCCATTCGTCCCCCGACCGGGCCCCGCTAAACGGCTCTCCAAAGGCCGCCAAGGGCTCGGGGGGCGGGGGTAGGTCTGCGGCAAGGGGCAGGCACAGGGCAATCCTGAGCGCTCACGGCTGGGGCCCAACAAGGAGACCGTCCTTGCCCCGCCACGCACACCATGCTCGCGTCACCGCCCGGAAAGAGCTCCGTGCCTCCGGCGAGGCCACGAGAGGCGGAGACGGACGTGGCATGCTGGGGCGAAGAAACGGCACCCCTCGGCTGGCCAAGCGCCACAGCGCTGGCTCGGCCCGCCGCGATCGCTCACACACCCCGCCACGTCCAGGCCCCCCCAGCACGGCATGCGCCAGGGGGACGACGAGGCGCCCGCATCCCCATGGGGGGGGCAGGTGGTCCTCCCTTACCGACTCCACCACCCGCTCCTCGGACTACGCCACCAACAGCGGTGGCCCGAGGGGGTCGCTGGGAACAGGAAACGACGCCACCGCTCGGCCTCGGGCACCTGAGACAACCTGGAGCGCTCCAGGGGCACCACGGAGGGCCAGGCGCAACGCGCTCAGCACGCCCAGGCGGTGAGCAGCGCGGCGTCGGGACGGCCCTCCCCATGGCAGGGAGAGCCGCTCACCACACGAAGCCAAGAAAGGCAAGCGAGAGTGTCCGCTGCGTCAGAGGACCCCGGTCCCACGGACACCAGGAGGCCGAACGTGGGAGGGCGGGGTCGGGCCGGAGTCCACACCCCCCCCGCGCCCTCCCCGCACCGCCACAGCAGGCGGAGGAGGAGGAGGAGCGCGAAGGGCCCGCGGGCAGAACGAGAAGAGCGGTCCCATTCGCCATGAATGTCCGTCCCTCGTCTGACGCGGCTTAGGCCCGGCCCGGGAGAGCACGAGATCACCACATCGATCGGCAGAATGTGCCCAGGGAGGTCCCGAGGGGGGGAAAGCCCGGCGAGGACAGCAACCAGAGGGACCTGCTTTCAGCCTCGCCAGCACCCCTCGACCCCAGGGCGAGAGCAGCCGGACAACCCAAGGAAGGAGGACGCCTGACACGTGGCACGGAGCCTTGCGGGACAAGGGTTGTCACGACCGCAGCCAGGTGCCCGCAGTGGGGAGCGCACGGGGTAAAGCACCCACGCCGCCTGCCCACACCGCCCTCGGGTGCTGGAGACCGGAGGCGGCACCACGGCCTGGACCATCTGGAGGCACCCGAGCCGGCGCACAGGCCCACGCGGACGGCTCAAGTAAGCGAGGGCACAGCCGGGCTTGGCACCATGGTCAAGCCCAGAGGTCCCCCCCGCCCCGCACACGCCCAGAGGTCCCCATCTCTAAGGCGACAGTCGCCAAAGCACAGCGTGTCAGCACCTACCTGGCAACAAAAAGTGCTCATTTCAGGTGACAAAATCACCACGCCGACTGCCGGGGCCTAGACACAAGTCACCGGGACCTCCTGGGACCGTAGCCAGGCCACCGGCCCCAAGCACCGTTCCATCAGCCCCGGCCCCTGGAGCCCCCAGGGCCATCTGGTCGACCCCGGGAGCGTGGCGGCAGCCGGGACCGACGGGGGACTCGCGGGAGGTGGAGCGGGCCGGGTAGGCCCTCCCCCAGTCCGCCTGTCGTCCCCACGTCAGGACTTAGAAAAATCACCAAAGTCCTGCGGAGGCACCTGTGGACGCCCTGCTCCCCGGCCCTCAGGACGGCCCCACGCCTGTCCCATGCCGGCCCCATGCCGGTCCCCGACTCCCAGTTGGGACTGGGGGGGGGAGGGGGCGATACCACGGAGGCGTCCCCGACGGCCGGACCGCAATGGGAATCGCGGCCGGGCCCCTGGGGCGCCATATCCGTGCCTCCCCTCGCGACCCGATCCGGTCCGGTCCGTTCCGGTCCCCTCCGGTCCCCACCTCCGCAGCGGGCCTCGGAAAGCTTGGTAAGAAAATCGGGTCAGACGACCGGAACCCCACGCGTGCCCCGTGGCCGGGCCCGTCACGCCATCCACGGGCTTCCTCTCAAGGCTCGAGCGCGACACGGGAGAAAACCGCGCGACACGGAAGGCCCGACGACCGACCGGAGCCACCGGCCGGATGGCGTCCGGGCGCCGGACACACCCGCTCCCATTCCCCCACGGGCCGAGGAGGGGACACCGGTGGGTGCTGGTCGACCCGTCCAGGCGACCCCCACACCCTTCTCAGGGAGCGAGGCGGTGGCGGCGTCACACCCTCACAAGCCTGGAGGTTCAATCTCCCGCGAGCCGATCGCGCGCCGACACCCCAGAGAGAGCGGGACAATCACGCTAGTGTCACCGGCTTCCTGGAACTCCGGCTTGGGGACCGCAGCCAAATGCCATCCCTTACTGACATCGGCGACGCTCTGGCAGGGTGACGCTATATAAAAGCGGCCGCCAGGTGGCGCCCGACAACCGGCGCAAAGGACACCGAGACAGATCCAGATCGCGGGCCCGTGAAGGCGCACAGCCGGCCGCCCGGCCACCCGATCTTGTCCCGGCCCCACCTCGGAGGGGCGGGCAGAGGGTGTGGGGCGCGCGGACCCGGGGCGTCGGCCTCGGGAGCCCCCGACCAGCGCGGCACGGCTGCAGCACCCCAGGGCAGACCGGGAAAACGTGTCTGGGCCGCTCCAGCCGGAAAGGGAGCCGGCTGGCCGCGGGACACGCGCGTACGCATGCGCTCACGCCCACGCACGCACGCCCACGCACGCACGCACGACCCCGCCGGAAGCGGACGTGGGCGGAAAATTCCCCAAAGGGGCGCGCGTGGGTGGCTCAGTCGCTAAGCGTCTGCCTTCAGCTCGGGTCACGATCCCAGGGTCCTGGTTTCCAGCTCCCCGTCGGGCTCCCTGCTCACCGGGAAGCCTACTTCTCCCTCTCCCGCTCCCCCTGCTTGTGTTCCCTCTCTCGCTGTCTGTCTGTCTGCCTGTCTGCCTGTCTGCCTGCCTGTCTGTCTCTCTCTCTCTCTCTCTCTCTCTCTCTCTCTCTCTCTCTGTGAAATAAATAAATAAAATCTTAAAAAAATAAAATAAAATTCCCCGCAGACACCGGCAGGCCCCAGAGGCCCGGCCGGCATTACGCGGGCTTCCCACAGCGGCACACGGGCGGTGCCCTGGGCCTCTGGGAGGACTTAAGACAAATTTCGGGGGGCAGGCAGGGAACGGAAAACAGAGACCGTGTGAGTACTCCTAGAACAACAACGGTTGAACCATTTTTCTTCTATCATTTCAAGGGGAGGAAGTCTCTCTCAAGCATACGAAGAAAGCTCAGGAGGGCAGAAAGGGGGTGATTGACACACGCCCCCAGAAAGGTGCACACTGAATCCCTCTCTGCGTGTACCACGATGACATCCAAGGACAACAAACAGGCATGGGGGAACATCCGTGCAAAGGCAGGTGTGGCGATAAGAATATCGGTTTCCCCCGAAACCGCCTGGGTGGCTCAGTCGTTGAGCGTCTGCCTTCGGCTCAGGGCATGATCCAGGCGTTCTGGGATTGAGCCCCGCATCAGGCTCCTCCGATGGCAGCCTGCTTCTTCCTCTCCCACTCCCCCTGCTTGTGTTCCCTCCCTCTCTCACTGGCTGTCTCTCTCTCTCTGTCAAATAAATAAATCAACCAGTATTTAAATATATATATATATATATATATATATAATATTATATATTAATATATTTATATTTAACGTTTTTATTAAATACATTTAATATGTTTAAATATATTATATATTTATTTTATTGTATATTTATTATATTTTTATTTATATAATATATAAATAAATAATATATTTATTATATATAAATATATATTATATATTTATTAAATATATTTAATATATTTAATATTATATATATATTATACACACACACACACACACACACACACACATATATCTCGGTTTCAGCATCTGTGACCATAACCCGGAAACACACGGTGGGGGGGGGCGGGGGGGGAGGAGGAGGCGCGGAATGGGGAGGAAGGGAGTTAAAATAGCCATTCACTAAACAAATCCAGCTCCGGGACATCCGCGCATTCCAACACTAGGACACGGGGGGGGGGGGGGGGGGGGGGGTAAGAGAGGAAGGGAGGGTGGGTGGTGCTTGAGAAGAGGTAAATAATTGATGATGAAATGTTCCATGATATTAAGGAGAAAAGAAAAACCAGGCGTAGCACTTCCTCTGGCGTGTAAAGGAAAAAAAGTTTTTTGTTTTTTTTTTTTTCTTCCTTTTTTCGTCTTTCAAGTACACGTATTTCAGGGCACCTGACTGGCTCTGTCGGAGGAGGACCGGGTGACTCTTGATCCGCAGGGGTCGTGAGTTCCAGCACCACGCTGGATGGGCATAGAGATTACTTAAAATTAGAAAGCTTTAAAAAACAAACACACAAACCACAGACGCGGAGCAGCATTAAGCATCCAAGACATACACCTGTCTTGGGGCGCCTGGGTGGTGCAGTCGGTTGGTTGGGCAGCTGCCTTTGGCTCGGGTCATAGCCCCAAGGTCCTGGAACAGAGCCCCCCATCACGCTCCCTGCTCAGTGGGGAGTCTGCTTCTCTCCCTCCCTCTGCCGATCCCCCTGCTTGTGCTCTCTCACTCACGCCCTCTTTCTCAAATAAATAAAAATCTTTATTATGGAAAGAAAAAAAAAAGATAAACACCTGTAAACAGGAAGTAGTCAGAGGAAAACATCCACAGTAGCAGAGGATGCGACATTAGAGGGCAGCAGAGCAGCATCCTAGCCAGGTGCTATGGCGCTTTACTGCTTTCTGTGCCCCGTAGGGACCTTTAAAAAAACCTCACCCTCCTATCCAGGGAGGAGAGGGCAGAAGCAACCTCCAGCAAGACTTCCTTTGATTAAAGGGAACTCTTATTACATTCACCTTCACCATTTGAACATGGGCTTTTAATGGTTTCCTTTCCAAGCCTTTCTCTTTGCCTTCTTCTTACCTGTGTGAATCCCTGATCCCACAGTCACAACATCCCCCCCCCCGCCACCACCAGAACACACACACACACACACACACACACACACACACACACACACACACGGATGAAAACTGTTCTCTGTACACCATACATCCTGAGCACTGCGAAAGTAAATGAGGAAACGCGGACAAGAGAGAAATCAAGCAAATACCGTAACTCTGAAGGCTGGACATCTACTGAGTTGAGAGAACTGACCAAACATCAGAAACTTGAAATGAAGGTTTTCCTTTAAAGTTGATTCTTCCTTAGTGGGCTAAACTACCTACGTTCTTTACCGGTATTTCCTCAACTCAAGAGTGCGGCGATCCAAAGGCGGTTTCGCGGTAAAAAGTTTGTGGGTGCCGTCTTGACATTTGCTTTGCACGTACACATATTTCAGGGCACCAGGCTGGCTCGGTCAGTCGGAGGACCACGCGACTGCGACTCTTGATCTGCAGGGGTTGTGAGTTCCAGCACCACACTGGATGGGTGTGGAGATTACATAAACAAGCGGATGGGCAAAAGGAATTAAAATCGCTACGGTGATTTCAAACAAAACAAGTGAAAACAAAACAAAACTCGGAAATAAAGTCGCCCCTGGCTTAATGCTTATTTCTAGACGCGACGACAGAGACCTGTGAGGTTGCCAGACAAAGAGCTATCACGGAACAGATACCCAAACAGATACGCCCAAGCCCAACAGAGGTTTGACAAATGCTCAAAGGCCACTCGAAGGAGGAAAGATGGCCCACCTCCCCGTGACATCAGAGGACGGTAATCAGACATCCACAGACCAAGCACGCAGGCAGGCAGGCAGACAAAGGAACAAGAAAGCTGGGGCGCCCGGGTGGCTCAGTCGGTTAAGCGTCTGCCTTCGGCTCAGGTCATGATCGAAGGGTCCTGGGATCAAGCCCCCCCATCGGGGGCTCCCTGCTCACCAGGGAGTCTGCTTCTCTCTCTCTCTCTCTCTCTCTCTCTCTCTCTCTCTCTCTCACACACACACACACACACACACCCTCCTCCCCGCTTGTCCCCCCCCGCCAAAAAATTGTTTAAATTAAAGAAAGAAGGAAAGCAAGCAAGCAAGCTTTGACCTAAACAGCCACACTTCACCCCTCACACAAATGTGAACTCAAAATGGATCACACACTGCCATGGGAAACATAAAACTGGAACACACCGGGGGGGGGGGGAGCTCTAAGAGAAAAATTGAGGAACTAGGGCCAGGCAAAGAGAGTTTAAGACTTGACACCAGAGGCATGATCCATGAAAAAGACACGGAGAGGTGGGAAGTCATCAAAATTAAAAACCTAGGCTCTGTGAAACACCCTCTCAAGAGGGCCAAGTGACAAAGGACACGCAGAGGCCTGGGGGATTTGGGGGGGGGGGGCTTGTGGCTCAGAGAGAAACAAAATGAGGAAACGCTCCCAGAGGTTGGATCAGGGTCACCAGGTGAACAGCGGTACAATCCGTTCAGATAGGAGGTCTGGCGCACGGCCAAGGCAAGGAAGAAGACCAAGATTTTAGGGTTAGGTCCCCTTGAATAGGTCGTGTCCACGAGGCTACCGAGTCAGAAAATCAGCTAGGCAGTTTTATCTCTAATTCCGAATGGACATGAAGTCTGGGGTTTATAAGCAGAAAGTCCATAAGCGATCACCCAGAGGCGATTAAACACAGAGAAACACCGTAGCAACAATAGACTCTGTAGGGCCCAGGGTCGAACTAGGGCCAGCGGGGTGGGGGTGGGGGTGGGGGTGGGGTGGGGGTGGGGGGGACACTTCACATTTTAACACCCAGCCTAAGGAGCCCATGCTGAAGAACACTGCCGCTGCAGAGGAGGACCGTCAGGAACGGTAGGAACGACAGGAGCAAGACACCGCCAGCTGTCAGGAACTACAGAGGGGATGAGAGATTCCCGAGGAACAAGGACCAATGAGCCACTTACCCAGACTGCCCTCAAGGAAACCAGAACATGTCACCCCTGAAAGGTGCCTCATCGGTACATGGCTTACTTTGAATTCAACTCACTGGAGACACAGCAGCTGCAGGAAGGATATTCCGACCCTTCTTTTCTTCGTGAGAGCAAGAGGTCGAACTCCCGTGTGAAAGGTACCTGCCCTGGAACCAGGAAGAAGACAGACATTCTTCATCACCAGAGACAAGGGGAGGGGACCGGGAGAATTAGGGTCTGAACAATCCACGTCAATAAACCCTCTTCGACCACCCCCTGTCTTCCCGGGGACGTCTCTCACCGCGGCCTACCGACCTGCCTGCCCCTTGCCCGAACCCCTTTGTCTTCTCCATTCTTCACAAGTTGGCTGATGCCTTGTCTTTACTCTCCTGCCCCGTCCATGTAAACACCCACTAACCGTCGTATGCCCTTCTCCCGTGAATCTCTTGTGTCGGTCGCCATCCTAGGCCCAGCCAGAGACCCCCAAGAGGGTAGAG
>NW_026622978.1:0-23714 GCF_023065955.2 Ursus arctos | reverse complement strand
GGCTCATGCTCAGTCTCGCCAGCGCCCTCACCTCGGCCCAACCCTCCGCGTGCCGCACAGCCGCTTGATCGGGTCCACCGGCCTCCGGGGGGCTAACCGGAACCCTAGATCGACCCCCGAGGGGCCCCTCCCAAGGGATCTGGCGCCGCAACGCTGGGGAGTGGGGACCCCCGAGCCTCAGCACTGGACTCACCCTGCCACCCAGCCGCCCCCCGGGGCTTGGGGTGGTGCCGTTCGTTCAGGGCGGGAGCAGGGGCAGGGCCCTTCAAGACACGGTGATCTTCAAAGACCCCCGGGGACAAAACACCCGGGCCCACGCTCCCGCTCACCAGTGCCCTCACCTCAGTCCGCCACTCCAGTCTCCACACAGCTGGCGAATAGGGCCTGCCCGCATCCTAGGGGCTAAACCTAACCCTAGGTCAGCCTCCGAGGGGCCCCTCCCAAGGGGCCTGGCGCCGCAACGCGGAGGACTGGGGACCCCCGAGCCCTATGCCCGGACTTACATGCCGCCCCGCCGCCACCTTGGCTGCTAGGGGCGCCGCCCGGTCATTCAGGGGGGGAGAATGGCAGGGCCCGCCGAGTCCCCGGAGACATTCGAAGGCCCCCGGTGCCAAAACGCTTGGGCCCAGGCTCTTGCTCGCCAGCGCCCTCACCTCGGCCTGCCCCTCCGCTCCACGCACAGCGGGCGGATCCCGCCTGCCGGCCTCCCGGGTGCTAACCCTAACCCTAGGTCGGCCACCCAGGGGGCCCCTCCCAAGGGTCCTGGTGCCGCTTCCCCGGGGATCGGGAACCTCAAGCCCCAGAGCCACACTCACCCTCCTGCAACGCCGCCACCCGGCCCGCTAGGAGCACTGCGGGTCATTCAGGGCGAGAGAAGGGGCAGGGCCTTCCGAGCCCCCGGTGGCCTTCAAAGGCTCCCCGTGCCAAAACGCTGGGGCCCACGCTCCCGCTCCCCAACGCCCTCACCTCGGCCCCGCCCTCCGCTCCCCGGACAGTGGCCGGATCCCACCTGCCCGCCTCCTGGGGGCTAACCCTAACCCTAGGTCAGCCACCCAGGGGCCCCTCCCAAGGGTCCTGGTGCCGCTACACTGGGGATCAGGGACCCCAAGACCCAGAGCCAGACTCACCCTGCCGCAACGTCGCCACCCGGGCCGCTAGTGGCGCCGCCCGTCATTCAGGGCGGGAGAAGGGACAGGGCCCTTGAGAAACCGGCGATATTTGAAGCCTCCTGCGCCAAAATGCAGGGGCCCACGCTCCCGATCCTCAGCGCCTTTACCTTGGGCCGCCCACCTCTCGCCGCCCAGCCAGAGGATTGGGCCTGCTGGCCTCCTGGGTCCTAACTCTAAACCTAGGTCCGCCCACGAGGAGCCCCTCCCAAGAGGCCTGGCCCGGCAACGCCGGGGATTGGGGATCCCCGAGCCGCAGCATGGACTCACCCTGCCGCTCCACCGCCAAGGGAGCTGCTAAGGGCGCCGCTGGTTCTTCAGGGCAGGAGAACGGGCAGGGCCCTTTGAGCCATGGGCAACAGTCGAAGGCCCAGGGCGCCAAAACGCTGGGGACCACGCTCCCGCTCTGCATCACCCTCAACTCGGCCCGCACCTCCGCTCTTCGCAGAGCCAGCGACTCGGGCCTGCCGGTCTCCTGGGAGCTAACCCTAACCCTAGGACAGCCCCTGAAGGTCCCTTCCTAAGGGGCCTGGCGCCGCAACGCCAGGGATTGGGGGCCCCCAAGCCCCAGCGCCGGATGCACACTGCCACCCCAACCCACACAGGCCGCTAGGGGCGCCGCCATTCATTCAGGGTGGGAGAACTGGCAGGGCCCTCCAAACCCCTGCCGACCTTCGAAGGCGCACCGAACCAAAACGCTTGGGCCCAGGCTCATGTTCACCAGCACCCTCGCCTCGGTCCAACTCTTCGCTCGACGCACAGGCGGTGTATCGGGCCTGCGGGGCTCCTGGAGGCTAACCCTAACCGTAGGTCGGCCACGGAGGGGCCCCTTCCCAAGGGGCCTGGCGTCGCAACGCTGGGGATGGGGACCCCGAGCTCGTGTGCCGGACTCACCCTGCGGCCCTTCAGCCACCCGAGCCACTAGACGCCCCGCCGGTCAATCAGGGCAAGAGATCGGGCAGGGCCCTCCGAGCCCACGCTGACCTTTGAAGGCTCCCCGCGCAAAAACGTTGGCTCCCAGGATCCTGCTCGCCAGCGCCCTCACCTAGGCCCACCCCACCGCTTGCTTCAGAGCCGGTGGATAGGGCCTGCCGGGGCTCCTGGCAGCTAACCAAAACCCTAGGTCGGCCCTGAGGGGACATCCCAAGCGGCCTGGCTCTGCAATGCTGGGGATTGGTGACTCAGAGCCCCAGAGCCGGACTCACCCTGCCAAACTGTCCCCACCTGGGCCGCTAGGGGCGCCGCGGGTCATAGAGGGCGAGAGAAGGGCAGGGCCTTCTGAGTCCCCGGTGACCTTCAAAGGCTCCCCGTGCCAAAACGCTAGTGCCCACGCTCCCGCTCCCCAGCGCCTTCACCTCGGGCCGCACCTCAGCTCGCCGCACAGTGTGCGGTTGGGCCTGACGGTCTCCTGGGGGCTAACCCTAACCCTAGGTCGGCCCCCCAGGGGCCCCTCCGAAGGGTTTTGGTGCCACTACGCCAGCGATCTGGAACCCCAAGCCCCAAAGCCAGACTCACCCTCCCACAACGCTGCCACCCGGGCCGCGAGGGGCGCCGCCGGTCATTCAGGGCGGGAGAACTGACAGGGCCCTGGAGAAAACCGGCGACATTTGAAGCCTCCCACCCCAAAATGCAGGGGCCCACAATCCCGCACCCCAGCGCCTTTACCTCGGCCCGCCCACCTCTCACCAGCCAGCCAGAGGATCTGGCCTGCCGGCCTTATGGGGGCTAACTCTAACCCTGGGTCGGCCCACGAGGAGCCCCTCCCAAGGGGCCTGGCACCACAGCGCCGGGGATTGGGGATCCCCGAGCCGCAGCCTGGGATTCACCCTGCCGCCCCACCGCCAACGGAGCCACTAGGGGCGTTGCTGGTTATTCAGGGCAGGAGAAAGGGCAGGGCCCTCCGAGCCATGGCAACATTCAAAGGCCCAGGACGCCAAAACCCTGGGGCCCACGCTCCCGCTCGCCATCGCCCTCAACTCGGCCTGCATCTCCACTCCTCGCACAGCCGGCGGATCGGGCCTGCCGGCCTCCTGGGCGCTAACCCTAACCCTAGGACGGCCCGAGGGTCGCTTCCTAAGGGGCCTGGCGCCGCAACGCCGGGGATTGGGAACCCCCAAGCCCCAGCGCTGGATGCACCCTGCCGCCCCGCCCCACACGTGCCGCTAGGGGCGCCGCCATTCATTCAGGGTGGGAGAAGGGGCAGGGCCCTTCGAAGCCCCGCCGACCTTGGAAGGCGCCCCGAACCAAAACGCTTGGGCCCAGGCTCATGTTCACCAGCACCCTCACCTCGGCCCAACTCTCCGCTCGACGCACAGGCGGTGTATCGGGCCTGCTGGCCTCTTGGGGGCTAACCCTAACTGTAGGTCGGCCACGGAGGGGCCCTTCCCAAGTGGCCTGGCGCCACAACGCCGGGAATGGGGACCCCAACCCAAGTGCCGGACTCACCCTGCTGCCCTTCGGGCACCGGAGCCTCTAGGGGCCCCGCCGGTCATTCAGAGCGGGAGAACGGGCAGGTCCCTCCGAGCCCCCACCGACCTTCGAAGGCCCCCCGCACTAAAACGCCTGGGCTCATGCTCAGTCTCGCCAGCGCCCTCACCTCGGCCCAACCCTCCGCGTGCCGCACAGCCGCTGATCGGGTCCACCGGCCTCCGGGGGGCTAACCGGAACCCTAGATCGACCCCCGAGGGGCCCCTCCCAAGGGATCTGGCGCCGCAACGCTGGGGAGTGGGGACCCCCGAGCCTCAGCACTGGACTCACCCTGCCACCCAGCCGCCCCCCGGGGCTTGGGGTGGTGCCGTTCGTTCAGGGCGGGAGCAGGGGCAGGGCCCTTCAAGACACGGTGATCTTCAAAGACCCCCGGGGACAAAACACCCGGGCCCACGCTCCCGCTCACCAGTGCCCTCACCTCAGTCCGCCACTCCAGTCTCCACACAGCTGGCGAATAGGGCCTGCCCGCATCCTAGGGGCTAAACCTAACCCTAGGTCAGCCTCCGAGGGGCCCCTCCCAAGGGGCCTGGCGCCGCAACGCGGAGGACTGGGGACCCCCGAGCCCTATGCCCGGACTTACATGCCGCCCCGCCGCCACCTTGGCTGCTAGGGGCGCCGCCGGTCATTCAGGGGGGAGAATGGGCAGGGCCCGCCGAGTCCCCGGAGACATTCGAAGGCCCCCGGTGCCAAAACGCTTGGGCCCAGGCTCTTGCTCGCCAGCGCCCTCACCTCGGCCTGCCCCTCCGCTCCACGCACAGCGGGCGGATCCCGCCTGCCGGCCTCCCGGGTGCTAACCCTAACCCTAGGTCGGCCACCCAGGGGCCCCTCCCAAGGGTCCTGGTGCCGCTTCCCCGGGGATCGGGAACCTCAAGCCCCAGAGCCACACTCACCCTCCTGCAACGCCGCCACCCGGCCCGCTAGGAGCACTGCGGGTCATTCAGGGCGAGAGAAGGGGCAGGGCCTTCCGAGCCCCCGGTGGCCTTCAAAGGCTCCCCGTGCCAAAACGCTGGGGCCCACGCTCCCGCTCCCCAACGCCCTCACCTCGGCCCCGCCCTCCGCTCCCCGGACAGTGGCCGGATCCCACCTGCCCGCCTCCTGGGGGCTAACCCTAACCCTAGGTCAGCCACCCAGGGGCCCCTCCCAAGGGTCCTGGTGCCGCTACACTGGGGATCAGGGACCCCAAGACCCAGAGCCAGACTCACCCTGCCGCAACGTCGCCACCCGGGCCGCTAGTGGCGCCGCCCGTCATTCAGGGCGGGAGAAGGGACAGGGCCCTTGAGAAACCGGCGATATTTGAAGCCTCCTGCGCCAAAATGCAGGGGCCCACGCTCCCGATCCTCAGCGCCTTTACCTTGGGCCGCCCACCTCTCGCCGCCCAGCCAGAGGATTGGGCCTGCTGGCCTCCTGGGTCCTAACTCTAAACCTAGGTCCGCCCACGAGGAGCCCCTCCCAAGAGGCCTGGCCCGGCAACGCCGGGGATTGGGGATCCCCGAGCCGCAGCATGGACTCACCCTGCCGCTCCACCGCCAAGGGAGCTGCTAAGGGCGCCGCTGGTTCTTCAGGGCAGGAGAACGGGCAGGGCCCTTTGAGCCATGGCAACAGTCGAAGGCCCAGGGCGCCAAAACGCTGGGGACCACGCTCCCGCTCTGCATCACCCTCAACTCGGCCCGCACCTCCGCTCTTCGCAGAGCCAGCGACTCGGGCCTGCCGGTCTCCTGGGAGCTAACCCTAACCCTAGGACAGCCCCTGAAGGTCCCTTCCTAAGGGGCCTGGCGCCGCAACGCCAGGGATTGGGGGCCCCCAAGCCCCAGCGCCGGATGCACACTGCCACCCCAACCCACACAGGCCGCTAGGGGCGCCGCCATTCATTCAGGGTGGGAGAACTGGCAGGGCCCCTCCAAACCCCTGCCGACCTTCGAAGGCGCACCGAACCAAAACGCTTGGGCCCAGGCTCATGTTCACCAGCACCCTCGCCTCGGTCCAACTCTTCGCTCGACGCACAGGCGGTGTATCGGGCCTGCGGGGCTCCTGGAGGCTAACCCTAACCGTAGGTCGGCCACGGAGGGGCCCTTCCCAAGGGGCCTGGCGTCGCAACGCTGGGGATGGGGACCCCGAGCTCGTGTGCCGGACTCACCCTGCGGCCCTTCAGCCACCCGAGCCACTAGACGCCCCGCCGGTCAATCAGGGCAAGAGATCGGGCAGGGCCCTCCGAGCCCACGCTGACCTTTGAAGGCTCCCCGCGCAAAAAACGTTGGCTCCCAGGATCCTGCTCGCCAGCGCCCTCACCTAGGCCCACCCCACCGCTTGCTTCAGAGCCGGTGGATAGGGCCTGCCGGGCTCCTGGCAGCTAACCAAAACCCTAGGTCGGCCCTGAGGGGACATCCCAAGCGGCCTGGCTCTGCAATGCTGGGGATTGGTGACTCAGAGCCCCAGAGCCGGACTCACCCTGCCAAACTGTCCCCACCTGGGCCGCTAGGGGCGCCGCGGGTCATAGAGGGCGAGAGAAGGGCAGGGCCTTCTGAGTCCCCGGTGACCTTCAAAGGCTCCCCGTGCCAAAACGCTAGTGCCCACGCTCCCGCTCCCCAGCGCCTTCACCTCGGGCCGCACCTCAGCTCGCCGCACAGTGTGCGGTTGGGCCTGACGGTCTCCTGGGGGCTAACCCTAACCCTAGGTCGGCCCCCCAGGGGCCCCTCCGAAGGGTTTTGGTGCCACTACGCCAGCGATCTGGAACCCCAAGCCCCAAAGCCAGACTCACCCTCCCACAACGCTGCCACCCGGGCCGCGAGGGGCGCCGCCGGTCATTCAGGGCGGGAGAACTGACAGGGCCCTGGAGAAACCGGCGACATTTGAAGCCTCCCACCCCAAAATGCAGGGGCCCACAATCCCGCACCCCAGCGCCTTTACCTCGGCCCGCCCACCTCTCACCAGCCAGCCAGAGGATCTGGCCTGCCGGCCTTATGGGGGCTAACTCTAACCCTGGGTCGGCCCACGAGGAGCCCCTCCCAAGGGGCCTGGCACCACAGCGCCGGGGATTGGGGATCCCCGAGCCGCAGCCTGGGATTCACCCTGCCGCCCCACCGCCAACGGAGCCACTAGGGGCGTTGCTGGTTATTCAGGGCAGGAGAAAGGGCAGGGCCCTCCGAGCCATGGCAACATTCAAAGGCCCAGGACGCCAAAACCCTGGGGCCCACGCTCCCGCTCGCCATCGCCCTCAACTCGGCCTGCATCTCCACTCCTCGCACAGCCGGCGGATCGGGCCTGCCGGCCTCCTGGGCGCTAACCCTAACCCTAGGACGGCCCGAGGGTCGCTTCCTAAGGGGCCTGGCGCCGCAACGCCGGGGATTGGGAACCCCCAAGCCCCAGCGCTGGATGCACCCTGCCGCCCCGCCCCACACGTGCCGCTAGGGGCGCCGCCATTCATTCAGGGTGGGAGAAGGGGCAGGGCCCTTCGAAGCCCCGCCGACCTTCCAAGGCGCCCCGAACCAAAACGCTTGGGCCCAGGCTCATGTTCACCAGCACCCTCACCTCGGCCCAACTCTCCGCTCGACGCACAGGCGGTGTATCGGGCCTGCTGGCCTCTTGGGGGCTAACCCTAACTGTAGGTCGGCCACGGAGGGGCCCTTCCCAAGTGGCCTGGCGCCACAACGCCGGGAATGGGGACCCCAACCCAAGTGCCGGACTCACCCTGCTGCCCTTCAGGCACCGGAGCCTCTAGGGGCCCCGCCGGTCATTCAGAGCGGGAGAACGGGCAGGTCCCTCCGAGCCCCCACCGACCTTCGAAGGCCCCCCGCACTAAAACGCCTGGGCTCATGCTCAGTCTCGCCAGCGCCCTCACCTCGGCCCAACCCTCCGCGTGCCGCACAGCCGCTGATCGGGTCCACCGGCCTCCGGGGGGCTAACCGGAACCCTAGATCGACCCCCGAGGGGCCCCTCCCAAGGGATCTGGCGCCGCAAGGCTGGGGATTGGGGACCCCCGAGCCTCAGCACTGGACTCACCCTGCCACCCAGCCGCCCCCCGGGGCTTGGGGTGGTGCCGTTCGTTCAGGGCGGGAGCAGGGGCAGGGCCCTTCAAGACACGGTGATCTTCAAAGACCCCCGGGGACAAAACACCCGGGCCCACGCTCCCGCTCACCAGTGCCCTCACCTCAGTCCGCCACTCCAGTCTCCACACAGCTGGCGAATAGGGCCTGCCCGCATCCTAGGGGCTAAACCTAACCCTAGGTCAGCCTCCGAGGGGCCCCTCCCAAGGGGCCTGGTGCCGCAACGCGGAGGACTGGGGACCCCCGAGCCCTATGCCCGGACTTACATGCCGCCCCGCCGCCACCTTGGCTGCTAGGGGCGCCGCCGGTCATTCAGGGGGGAGAATGGGCAGGGCCCGCCGAGTCCCCGGAGACATTCGAAGGCCCCCGGTGCCAAAACGCTTGGGCCCAGGCTCTTGCTCGCCAGCGCCCTCACCTCGGCCTGCCCCTCCGCTCCACGCACAGCGGGCGGATCCCGCCTGCCGGCCTCCCGGGTGCTAACCCTAACCCTAGGTCGGCCACCCAGGGGCCCCTCCCAAGGGTCCTGGTGCCGCTTCCCCGGGGATCGGGAACCTCAAGCCCCAGAGCCACACTCACCCTCCTGCAACGCCGCCACCCGGCCCGCTAGGAGCACTGCGGGTCATTCAGGGCGAGAGAAGGGGCAGGGCCTTCCGAGCCCCCGGTGGCCTTCAAAGGCTCCCCGTGCCAAAACGCTGGGGCCCACGCTCCCGCTCCCCAACGCCCTCACCTCGGCCCCGCCCTCCGCTCCCCGGACAGTGGCCGGATCCCACCTGCCCGCCTCCTGGGGGCTAACCCTAACCCTAGGTCAGCCACCCAGGGGCCCCTCCCAAGGGTCCTGGTGCCGCTACACTGGGGATCAGGGACCCCAAGACCCAGAGCCAGACTCACCCTGCCGCAACGTCGCCACCCGGGCCGCTAGTGGCGCCGCCCGTCATTCAGGGCGGGAGAAGGGACAGGGCCCTTGAGAAACCGGCGATATTTGAAGCCTCCTGCGCCAAAATGCAGGGGCCCACGCTCCCGATCGTCAGCGCCTTTACCTTGGGCCGCCCACCTCTCGCCGCCCAGCCAGAGGATTGGGCCTGCTGGCCTCCTGGGTCCTAACTCTAAACCTAGGTCCGCCCACGAGGAGCCCCTCCCAAGAGGCCTGGCCCGGCAACGCCGGGGATTGGGGATCCCCGAGCCGCAGCATGGACTCACCCTGCCGCTCCACCGCCAAGGGAGCTGCTAAGGGCGCCGCTGGTTCTTCAGGGCAGGAGAACGGGCAGGGCCCTTTGAGCCATGGCAACAGTCGAAGGCCCAGGGCGCCAAAACGCTGGGGACCACGCTCCCGCTCTGCATCACCCTCAACTCGGCCCGCACCTCCGCTCTTCGCAGAGCCAGCGACTCGGGCCTGCCGGTCTCCTGGGAGCTAACCCTAACCCTAGGACAGCCCCTGAAGGTCCCTTCCTAAGGGGCCTGGCGCCGCAACGCCAGGGATTGGGGGCCCCCAAGCCCCAGCGCCGGATGCACACTGCCACCCCAACCCACACAGGCCGCTAGGGGCGCCGCCATTCATTCAGGGTGGGAGAACTGGCAGGGCCCTCCAAACCCCTGCCGACCTTCGAAGGCGCACCGAACCAAAACGCTTGGGCCCAGGCTCATGTTCACCAGCACCCTCGCCTCGGTCCAACTCTTCGCTCGACGCACAGGCGGTGTATCGGGCCTGCGGGGCTCCTGGAGGCTAACCCTAACCGTAGGTCGGCCACGGAGGGGCCCTTCCCAAGGGGCCTGGCGTCGCAACGCTGGGGATGGGGACCCCGAGCTCGTGTGCCGGACTCACCCTGCGGCCCTTCAGCCACCCGAGCCACTAGACGCCCCGCCGGTCAATCAGGGCAAGAGATCGGGCAGGGCCCTCCGAGCCCACGCTGACCTTTGAAGGCTCCCCGCGCAAAAACGTTGGCTCCCAGGATCCTGCTCGCCAGCGCCCTCACCTAGGCCCACCCCACCGCTTGCTTCAGAGCCGGTGGATAGGGCCTGCCGGGCTCCTGGCAGCTAACCAAAACCCTAGGTCGGCCCTGAGGGGACATCCCAAGCGGCCTGGCTCTGCAATGCTGGGGATTGGTGACTCAGAGCCCCAGAGCCGGACTCACCCTGCCAAACTGTCCCCACCTGGGCCGCTAGGGGCGCCGCGGGTCATAGAGGGCGAGAGAAGGGCAGGGCCTTCTGAGTCCCCGGTGACCTTCAAAGGCTCCCCGTGCCAAAACGCTAGTGCCCACGCTCCCGCTCCCCAGCGCCTTCACCTCGGGCCGCACCTCAGCTCGCCGCACAGTGTGCGGTTGGGCCTGACGGTCTCCTGGGGGCTAACCCTAACCCTAGGTCGGCCCCCCAGGGGCCCCTCCGAAGGGTTTTGGTGCCACTACGCCAGCGATCTGGAACCCCAAGCCCCAAAGCCAGACTCACCCTCCCACAACGCTGCCACCCGGGCCGCGAGGGGCGCCGCCGGTCATTCAGGGCGGGAGAACTGACAGGGCCCTGGAGAAACCGGCGACATTTGAAGCCTCCCACCCCAAAATGCAGGGGCCCACAATCCCGCACCCCAGCGCCTTTACCTCGGCCCGCCCACCTCTCACCAGCCAGCCAGAGGATCTGGCCTGCCGGCCTTATGGGGGCTAACTCTAACCCTGGGTCGGCCCACGAGGAGCCCCTCCCAAGGGGCCTGGCACCACAGCGCCGGGGATTGGGGATCCCCGAGCCGCAGCCTGGGATTCACCCTGCCGCCCCACCGCCAACGGAGCCACTAGGGGCGTTGCTGGTTATTCAGGGCAGGAGAAAGGGCAGGGCCCTCCGAGCCATGGCAACATTCAAAGGCCCAGGACGCCAAAACCCTGGGGCCCACGCTCCCGCTCGCCATCGCCCTCAACTCGGCCTGCATCTCCACTCCTCGCACAGCCGGCGGATCGGGCCTGCCGGCCTCCTGGGCGCTAACCCTAACCCTAGGACGGCCCGAGGGTCGCTTCCTAAGGGGCCTGGCGCCGCAACGCCGGGGATTGGGAACCCCCAAGCCCCAGCGCTGGATGCACCCTGCCGCCCCGCCCCACACGTGCCGCTAGGGGCGCCGCCATTCATTCAGGGTGGGAGAAGGGGCAGGGCCCTTCGAAGCCCCGCCGACCTTCCAAGGCGCCCCGAACCAAAACGCTTGGGCCCAGGCTCATGTTCACCAGCACCCTCACCTCGGCCCAACTCTCCGCTCGACGCACAGGCGGTGTATCGGGCCTGCTGGCCTCTTGGGGGCTAACCCTAACTGTAGGTCGGCCACGGAGGGGCCCTTCCCAAGTGGCCTGGCGCCACAACGCCGGGAATGGGGACCCCAACCCAAGTGCCGGACTCACCCTGCTGCCCTTCAGGCACCGGAGCCTCTAGGGGCCCCGCCGGTCATTCAGAGCGGGAGAACGGGCAGGTCCCTCCGAGCCCCCACCGACCTTCGAAGGCCCCCCGCACTAAAACGCCTGGGCTCATGCTCAGTCTCGCCAGCGCCCTCACCTCGGCCCAACCCTCCGCGTGCCGCACAGCCGCTGATCGGGTCCACCGGCCTCCGGGGGGCTAACCGGAACCCTAGATCGACCCCCGAGGGGCCCCTCCCAAGGGATCTGGCGCCGCAACGCTGGGGAGTGGGGACCCCCGAGCCTCAGCACTGGACTCACCCTGCCACCCAGCCGCCCCCCGGGGCTTGGGGTGGTGCCGTTCGTTCAGGGCGGGAGCAGGGGCAGGGCCCTTCAAGACACGGTGATCTTCAAAGACCCCCGGGGACAAAACACCCGGGCCCACGCTCCCGCTCACCAGTGCCCTCACCTCAGTCCGCCACTCCAGTCTCCACACAGCTGGCGAATAGGGCCTGCCCGCATCCTAGGGGCTAAACCTAACCCTAGGTCAGCCTCCGAGGGGCCCCTCCCAAGGGGCCTGGTGCCGCAACGCGGAGGACTGGGGACCCCCGAGCCCTATGCCCGGACTTACATGCCGCCCCGCCGCCACCTTGGCTGCTAGGGGCGCCGCCGGTCATTCAGGGGGGAGAATGGGCAGGGCCCGCCGAGTCCCCGGAGACATTCGAAGGCCCCCGGTGCCAAAACGCTTGGGCCCAGGCTCTTGCTCGCCAGCGCCCTCACCTCGGCCTGCCCCTCCGCTCCACGCACAGCGGGCGGATCCCGCCTGCCGGCCTCCCGGGTGCTAACCCTAACCCTAGGTCGGCCACCCAGGGGCCCCTCCCAAGGGTCCTGGTGCCGCTTCCCCGGGGATCGGGAACCTCAAGCCCCAGAGCCACACTCACCCTCCTGCAACGCCGCCACCCGGCCCGCTAGGAGCACTGCGGGTCATTCAGGGCGAGAGAAGGGGCAGGGCCTTCCGAGCCCCCGGTGGCCTTCAAAGGCTCCCCGTGCCAAAACGCTGGGGCCCACGCTCCCGCTCCCCAACGCCCTCACCTCGGCCCCGCCCTCCGCTCCCCGGACAGTGGCCGGATCCCACCTGCCCGCCTCCTGGGGGCTAACCCTAACCCTAGGTCAGCCACCCAGGGGCCCCTCCCAAGGGTCCTGGTGCCGCTACACTGGGGATCAGGGACCCCAAGACCCAGAGCCAGACTCACCCTGCCGCAACGTCGCCACCCGGGCCGCTAGTGGCGCCGCCCGTCATTCAGGGCGGGAGAAGGGACAGGGCCCTTGAGAAACCGGCGATATTTGAAGCCTCCTGCGCCAAAATGCAGGGGCCCACGCTCCCGATCGTCAGCGCCTTTACCTTGGGCCGCCCACCTCTCGCCGCCCAGCCAGAGGATTGGGCCTGCTGGCCTCCTGGGTCCTAACTCTAAACCTAGGTCCGCCCACGAGGAGCCCCTCCCAAGAGGCCTGGCCCGGCAACGCCGGGGATTGGGGATCCCCGAGCCGCAGCATGGACTCACCCTGCCGCTCCACCGCCAAGGGAGCTGCTAAGGGCGCCGCTGGTTCTTCAGGGCAGGAGAACGGGCAGGGCCCTTTGAGCCATGGCAACAGTCGAAGGCCCAGGGCGCCAAAACGCTGGGGACCACGCTCCCGCTCTGCATCACCCTCAACTCGGCCCGCACCTCCGCTCTTCGCAGAGCCAGCGACTCGGGCCTGCCGGTCTCCTGGGAGCTAACCCTAACCCTAGGACAGCCCCTGAAGGTCCCTTCCTAAGGGGCCTGGCGCCGCAACGCCAGGGATTGGGGGCCCCCAAGCCCCAGCGCCGGATGCACACTGCCACCCCAACCCACACAGGCCGCTAGGGGCGCCGCCATTCATTCAGGGTGGGAGAACTGGCAGGGCCCTCCAAACCCCTGCCGACCTTCGAAGGCGCACCGAACCAAAACGCTTGGGCCCAGGCTCATGTTCACCAGCACCCTCGCCTCGGTCCAACTCTTCGCTCGACGCACAGGCGGTGTATCGGGCCTGCGGGGCTCCTGGAGGCTAACCCTAACCGTAGGTCGGCCACGGAGGGGCCCTTCCCAAGGGGCCTGGCGTCGCAACGCTGGGGATGGGGACCCCGAGCTCGTGTGCCGGACTCACCCTGCGGCCCTTCAGCCACCCGAGCCACTAGACGCCCCGCCGGTCAATCAGGGCAAGAGATCGGGCAGGGCCCTCCGAGCCCACGCTGACCTTTGAAGGCTCCCCGCGCAAAAACGTTGGCTCCCAGGATCCTGCTCGCCAGCGCCCTCACCTAGGCCCACCCCACCGCTTGCTTCAGAGCCGGTGGATAGGGCCTGCCGGGCTCCTGGCAGCTAACCAAAACCCTAGGTCGGCCCTGAGGGGACATCCCAAGCGGCCTGGCTCTGCAATGCTGGGGATTGGTGACTCAGAGCCCCAGAGCCGGACTCACCCTGCCAAACTGTCCCCACCTGGGCCGCTAGGGGCGCCGCGGGTCATAGAGGGCGAGAGAAGGGCAGGGCCTTCTGAGTCCCCGGTGACCTTCAAAGGCTCCCCGTGCCAAAACGCTAGTGCCCACGCTCCCGCTCCCCAGCGCCTTCACCTCGGGCCGCACCTCAGCTCGCCGCACAGTGTGCGGTTGGGCCTGACGGTCTCCTGGGGGCTAACCCTAACCCTAGGTCGGCCCCCCAGGGGCCCCTCCGAAGGGTTTTGGTGCCACTACGCCAGCGATCTGGAACCCCAAGCCCCAAAGCCAGACTCACCCTCCCACAACGCTGCCACCCGGGCCGCGAGGGGCGCCGCCGGTCATTCAGGGCGGGAGAACTGACAGGGCCCTGGAGAAACCGGCGACATTTGAAGCCTCCCACCCCAAAATGCAGGGGCCCACAATCCCGCACCCCAGCGCCTTTACCTCGGCCCGCCCACCTCTCACCAGCCAGCCAGAGGATCTGGCCTGCCGGCCTTATGGGGGCTAACTCTAACCCTGGGTCGGCCCACGAGGAGCCCCTCCCAAGGGGCCTGGCACCACAGCGCCGGGGATTGGGGATCCCCGAGCCGCAGCCTGGGATTCACCCTGCCGCCCCACCGCCAACGGAGCCACTAGGGGCGTTGCTGGTTATTCAGGGCAGGAGAAAGGGCAGGGCCCTCCGAGCCATGGCAACATTCAAAGGCCCAGGACGCCAAAACCCTGGGGCCCACGCTCCCGCTCGCCATCGCCCTCAACTCGGCCTGCATCTCCACTCCTCGCACAGCCGGCGGATCGGGCCTGCCGGCCTCCTGGGCGCTAACCCTAACCCTAGGACGGCCCGAGGGTCGCTTCCTAAGGGGCCTGGCGCCGCAACGCCGGGGATTGGGAACCCCCAAGCCCCAGCGCTGGATGCACCCTGCCGCCCCGCCCCACACGTGCCGCTAGGGGCGCCGCCATTCATTCAGGGTGGGAGAAGGGGCAGGGCCCTTCGAAGCCCCGCCGACCTTCCAAGGCGCCCCGAACCAAAACGCTTGGGCCCAGGCTCATGTTCACCAGCACCCTCACCTCGGCCCAACTCTCCGCTCGACGCACAGGCGGTGTATCGGGCCTGCTGGCCTCTTGGGGGCTAACCCTAACTGTAGGTCGGCCACGGAGGGGCCCTTCCCAAGTGGCCTGGCGCCACAACGCCGGGAATGGGGACCCCAACCCAAGTGCCGGACTCACCCTGCTGCCCTTCAGGCACCGGAGCCTCTAGGGGCCCCGCCGGTCATTCAGAGCGGGAGAACGGGCAGGTCCCTCCGAGCCCCCACCGACCTTCGAAGGCCCCCCGCACTAAAACGCCTGGGCTCATGCTCAGTCTCGCCAGCGCCCTCACCTCGGCCCAACCCTCCGCGTGCCGCACAGCCGCTGATCGGGTCCACCGGCCTCCGGGGGGCTAACCGGAACCCTAGATCGACCCCCGAGGGGCCCCTCCCAAGGGATCTGGCGCCGCAACGCTGGGGAGTGGGGACCCCCGAGCCTCAGCACTGGACTCACCCTGCCACCCAGCCGCCCCCCGGGGCTTGGGGTGGTGCCGTTCGTTCAGGGCGGGAGCAGGGGCAGGGCCCTTCAAGACACGGTGATCTTCAAAGACCCCCGGGGACAAAACACCCGGGCCCACGCTCCCGCTCACCAGTGCCCTCACCTCAGTCCGCCACTCCAGTCTCCACACAGCTGGCGAATAGGGCCTGCCCGCATCCTAGGGGCTAAACCTAACCCTAGGTCAGCCTCCGAGGGGCCCCTCCCAAGGGGCCTGGCGCCGCAACGCGGAGGACTGGGGACCCCCGAGCCCTATGCCCGGACTTACATGCCGCCCCGCCGCCACCTTGGCTGCTAGGGGCGCCGCCGGTCATTCAGGGGGGAGAATGGGCAGGGCCCGCCGAGTCCCCGGAGACATTCGAAGGCCCCCGGTGCCAAAACGCTTGGGCCCAGGCTCTTGCTCGCCAGCGCCCTCACCTCGGCCTGCCCCTCCGCTCCACGCACAGCGGGCGGATCCCGCCTGCCGGCCTCCCGGGTGCTAACCCTAACCCTAGGTCGGCCACCCAGGGGCCCCTCCCAAGGGTCCTGGTGCCGCTTCCCCGGGGATCGGGAACCTCAAGCCCCAGAGCCACACTCACCCTCCTGCAACGCCGCCACCCGGCCCGCTAGGAGCACTGCGGGTCATTCAGGGCGAGAGAAGGGGCAGGGCCTTCCGAGCCCCCGGTGGCCTTCAAAGGCTCCCCGTGCCAAAACGCTGGGGCCCACGCTCCCGCTCCCCAACGCCCTCACCTCGGCCCCGCCCTCCGCTCCCCGGACAGTGGCCGGATCCCACCTGCCCGCCTCCTGGGGGCTAACCCTAACCCTAGGTCAGCCACCCAGGGGCCCCTCCCAAGGGTCCTGGTGCCGCTACACTGGGGATCAGGGACCCCAAGACCCAGAGCCAGACTCACCCTGCCGCAACGTCGCCACCCCGGGCCGCTAGTGGCGCCGCCCGTCATTCAGGGCGGGAGAAGGGACAGGGCCCTTGAGAAACCGGCGATATTTGAAGCCTCCTGCGCCAAAATGCAGGGGCCCACGCTCCCGATCGTCAGCGCCTTTACCTTGGGCCGCCCACCTCTCGCCGCCCAGCCAGAGGATTGGGCCTGCTGGCCTCCTGGGTCCTAACTCTAAACCTAGGTCCGCCCACGAGGAGCCCCTCCCAAGAGGCCTGGCCCGGCAACGCCGGGGATTGGGGATCCCCGAGCCGCAGCATGGACTCACCCTGCCGCTCCACCGCCAAGGGAGCTGCTAAGGGCGCCGCTGGTTCTTCAGGGCAGGAGAACGGGCAGGGCCCTTTGAGCCATGGCAACAGTCGAAGGCCCAGGGCGCCAAAACGCTGGGGACCACGCTCCCGCTCTGCATCACCCTCAACTCGGCCCGCACCTCCGCTCTTCGCAGAGCCAGCGACTCGGGCCTGCCGGTCTCCTGGGAGCTAACCCTAACCCTAGGACAGCCCCTGAAGGTCCCTTCCTAAGGGGCCTGGCGCCGCAACGCCAGGGATTGGGGGCCCCCAAGCCCCAGCGCCGGATGCACACTGCCACCCCAACCCACACAGGCCGCTAGGGGCGCCGCCATTCATTCAGGGTGGGAGAACTGGCAGGGCCCTCCAAACCCCTGCCGACCTTCGAAGGCGCACCGAACCAAAACGCTTGGGCCCAGGCTCATGTTCACCAGCACCCTCGCCTCGGTCCAACTCTTCGCTCGACGCACAGGCGGTGTATCGGGCCTGCGGGGCTCCTGGAGGCTAACCCTAACCGTAGGTCGGCCACGGAGGGGCCCTTCCCAAGGGGCCTGGCGTCGCAACGCTGGGGATGGGGACCCCGAGCTCGTGTGCCGGACTCACCCTGCGGCCCTTCAGCCACCCGAGCCACTAGACGCCCCGCCGGTCAATCAGGGCAAGAGATCGGGCAGGGCCCTCCGAGCCCACGCTGACCTTTGAAGGCTCCCCGCGCAAAAACGTTGGCTCCCAGGATCCTGCTCGCCAGCGCCCTCACCTAGGCCCACCCCACCGCTTGCTTCAGAGCCGGTGGATAGGGCCTGCCGGGCTCCTGGCAGCTAACCAAAACCCTAGGTCGGCCCTGAGGGGACATCCCAAGCGGCCTGGCTCTGCAATGCTGGGGATTGGTGACTCAGAGCCCCAGAGCCGGACTCACCCTGCCAAACTGTCCCCACCTGGGCCGCTAGGGGCGCCGCGGGTCATAGAGGGCGAGAGAAGGGCAGGGCCTTCTGAGTCCCCGGTGACCTTCAAAGGCTCCCCGTGCCAAAACGCTAGTGCCCACGCTCCCGCTCCCCAGCGCCTTCACCTCGGGCCGCACCTCAGCTCGCCGCACAGTGTGCGGTTGGGCCTGACGGTCTCCTGGGGGCTAACCCTAACCCTAGGTCGGCCCCCCAGGGGCCCCTCCGAAGGGTTTTGGTGCCACTACGCCAGGGATCTGGAACCCCAAGCCCCAAAGCCAGACTCACCCTCCCACAACGCTGCCACCCGGGCCGCGAGGGGCGCCGCCGGTCATTCAGGGCGGGAGAACTGACAGGGCCCTGGAGAAACCGGCGACATTTGAAGCCTCCCACCCCAAAATGCAGGGGCCCACAATCCCGCACCCCAGCGCCTTTACCTCGGCCCGCCCACCTCTCACCAGCCAGCCAGAGGATCTGGCCTGCCGGCCTTATGGGGGCTAACTCTAACCCTGGGTCGGCCCACGAGGAGCCCCTCCCAAGGGGCCTGGCACCACAGCGCCGGGGATTGGGGATCCCCGAGCCGCAGCCTGGGATTCACCCTGCCGCCCCACCGCCAACGGAGCCACTAGGGGCGTTGCTGGTTATTCAGGGCAGGAGAAAGGGCAGGGCCCTCCGAGCCATGGCAACATTCAAAGGCCCAGGACGCCAAAACCCTGGGGCCCACGCTCCCGCTCGCCATCGCCCTCAACTCGGCCTGCATCTCCACTCCTCGCACAGCCGGCGGATCGGGCCTGCCGGCCTCCTGGGCGCTAACCCTAACCCTAGGACGGCCCGAGGGTCGCTTCCTAAGGGGCCTGGCGCCGCAACGCCGGGGATTGGGAACCCCCAAGCCCCAGCGCTGGATGCACCCTGCCGCCCCGCCCCACACGTGCCGCTAGGGGCGCCGCCATTCATTCAGGGTGGGAGAAGGGGCAGGGCCCTTCGAAGCCCCGCCGACCTTGGAAGGCGCCCCGAACCAAAACGCTTGGGCCCAGGCTCATGTTCACCAGCACCCTCACCTCGGCCCAACTCTCCGCTCGACGCACAGGCGGTGTATCGGGCCTGCTGGCCTCTTGGGGGCTAACCCTAACTGTAGGTCGGCCACGGAGGGGCCCTTCCCAAGTGGCCTGGCGCCACAACGCCGGGAATGGGGACCCCAACCCAAGTGCCGGACTCACCCTGCTGCCCTTCAGGCACCGGAGCCTCTAGGGGCCCCGCCGGTCATTCAGAGCGGGAGAACGGGCAGGTCCCTCCGAGCCCCCACCGACCTTCGAAGGCCCCCCGCACTAAAACGCCTGGGCTCATGCTCAGTCTCGCCAGCGCCCTCACCTCGGCCCAACCCTCCGCGTGCCGCACAGCCGCTGATCGGGTCCACCGGCCTCCGGGGGGCTAACCGGAACCCTAGATCGACCCCCGAGGGGCCCCTCCCAAGGGATCTGGCGCCGCAACGCTGGGGAGTGGGGACCCCCGAGCCTCAGCACTGGACTCACCCTGCCACCCAGCCGCCCCCCGGGGCTTGGGGTGGTGCCGTTCGTTCAGGGCGGGAGCAGGGGCAGGGCCCTTCAAGACACGGTGATCTTCAAAGACCCCCGGGGACAAAACACCCGGGCCCACGCTCCCGCTCACCAGTGCCCTCACCTCAGTCCGCCACTCCAGTCTCCACACAGCTGGCGAATAGGGCCTGCCCGCATCCTAGGGGCTAAACCTAACCCTAGGTCAGCCTCCGAGGGGCCCCTCCCAAGGGGCCTGGCGCCGCAACGCGGAGGACTGGGGACCCCCGAGCCCTATGCCCGGACTTACATGCCGCCCCGCCGCCACCTTGGCTGCTAGGGGCGCCGCCGGTCATTCAGGGGGGAGAATGGGCAGGGCCCGCCGAGTCCCCGGAGACATTCGAAGGCCCCCGGTGCCAAAACGCTTGGGCCCAGGCTCTTGCTCGCCAGCGCCCTCACCTCGGCCTGCCCCTCCGCTCCACGCACAGCGGGCGGATCCCGCCTGCCGGCCTCCCGGGTGCTAACCCTAACCCTAGGTCGGCCACCCAGGGGCCCCTCCCAAGGGTCCTGGTGCCGCTTCCCCGGGGATCGGGAACCTCAAGCCCCAGAGCCACACTCACCCTCCTGCAACGCCGCCACCCGGCCCGCTAGGAGCACTGCGGGTCATTCAGGGCGAGAGAAGGGGCAGGGCCTTCCGAGCCCCCGGTGGCCTTCAAAGGCTCCCCGTGCCAAAACGCTGGGGCCCACGCTCCCGCTCCCCAACGCCCTCACCTCGGCCCCGCCCTCCGCTCCCCGGACAGTGGCCGGATCCCACCTGCCCGCCTCCTGGGGGCTAACCCTAACCCTAGGTCAGCCACCCAGGGGCCCCTCCCAAGGGTCCTGGTGCCGCTACACTGGGGATCAGGGACCCCAAGACCCAGAGCCAGACTCACCCTGCCGCAACGTCGCCACCCGGGCCGCTAGTGGCGCCGCCCGTCATTCAGGGCGGGAGAAGGGACAGGGCCCTTGAGAAACCGGCGATATTTGAAGCCTCCTGCGCCAAAATGCAGGGGCCCACGCTCCCGATCCTCAGCGCCTTTACCTTGGGCCGCCCACCTCTCGCCGCCCAGCCAGAGGATTGGGCCTGCTGGCCTCCTGGGTCCTAACTCTAAACCTAGGTCCGCCCACGAGGAGCCCCTCCCAAGAGGCCTGGCCCGGCAACGCCGGGGATTGGGGATCCCCGAGCCGCAGCATGGACTCACCCTGCCGCTCCACCGCCAAGGGAGCTGCTAAGGGCGCCGCTGGTTCTTCAGGGCAGGAGAACGGGCAGGGCCCTTTGAGCCATGGCAACAGTCGAAGGCCCAGGGCGCCAAAACGCTGGGGACCACGCTCCCGCTCTGCATCACCCTCAACTCGGCCCGCACCTCCGCTCTTCGCAGAGCCAGCGACTCGGGCCTGCCGGTCTCCTGGGAGCTAACCCTAACCCTAGGACAGCCCCTGAAGGTCCCTTCCTAAGGGGCCTGGCGCCGCAACGCCAGGGATTGGGGGCCCCCAAGCCCCAGCGCCGGATGCACACTGCCACCCCAACCCACACAGGCCGCTAGGGGCGCCGCCATTCATTCAGGGTGGGAGAACTGGCAGGGCCCTCCAAACCCCTGCCGACCTTCGAAGGCGCACCGAACCAAAACGCTTGGGCCCAGGCTCATGTTCACCAGCACCCTCGCCTCGGTCCAACTCTTCGCTCGACGCACAGGCGGTGTATCGGGCCTGCGGGGCTCCTGGAGGCTAACCCTAACCGTAGGTCGGCCACGGAGGGGCCCTTCCCAAGGGGCCTGGCGTCGCAACGCTGGGGATGGGGACCCCGAGCTCGTGTGCCGGACTCACCCTGCGGCCCTTCAGCCACCCGAGCCACTAGACGCCCCGCCGGTCAATCAGGGCAAGAGATCGGGCAGGGCCCTCCGAGCCCACGCTGACCTTTGAAGGCTCCCCGCGCAAAAACGTTGGCTCCCAGGATCCTGCTCGCCAGCGCCCTCACCTAGGCCCACCCCACCGCTTGCTTCAGAGCCGGTGGATAGGGCCTGCCGGGCTCCTGGCAGCTAACCAAAACCCTAGGTCGGCCCTGAGGGGACATCCCAAGCGGCCTGGCTCTGCAATGCTGGGGATTGGTGACTCAGAGCCCCAGAGCCGGACTCACCCTGCCAAACTGTCCCCACCTGGGCCGCTAGGGGCGCCGCGGGTCATAGAGGGCGAGAGAAGGGCAGGGCCTTCTGAGTCCCCGGTGACCTTCAAAGGCTCCCCGTGCCAAAACGCTAGTGCCCACGCTCCCGCTCCCCAGCGCCTTCACCTCGGGCCGCACCTCAGCTCGCCGCACAGTGTGCGGTTGGGCCTGACGGTCTCCTGGGGGCTAACCCTAACCCTAGGTCGGCCCCCCAGGGGCCCCTCCGAAGGGTTTTGGTGCCACTACGCCAGGGATCTGGAACCCCAAGCCCCAAAGCCAGACTCACCCTCCCACAACGCTGCCACCCGGGCCGCGAGGGGCGCCGCCGGTCATTCAGGGCGGGAGAACTGACAGGGCCCTGGAGAAACCGGCGACATTTGAAGCCTCCCACCCCAAAATGCAGGGGCCCACAATCCCGCACCCCAGCGCCTTTACCTCGGCCCGCCCACCTCTCACCAGCCAGCCAGAGGATCTGGCCTGCCGGCCTTATGGGGGCTAACTCTAACCCTGGGTCGGCCCACGAGGAGCCCCTCCCAAGGGGCCTGGCACCACAGCGCCGGGGATTGGGGATCCCCGAGCCGCAGCCTGGGATTCACCCTGCCGCCCCACCGCCAACGGAGCCACTAGGGGCGTTGCTGGTTATTCAGGGCAGGAGAAAGGGCAGGGCCCTCCGAGCCATGGCAACATTCAAAGGCCCAGGACGCCAAAACCCTGGGGCCCACGCTCCCGCTCGCCATCGCCCTCAACTCGGCCTGCATCTCCACTCCTCGCACAGCCGGCGGATCGGGCCTGCCGGCCTCCTGGGCGCTAACCCTAACCCTAGGACGGCCCGAGGGTCGCTTCCTAAGGGGCCTGGCGCCGCAACGCCGGGGATTGGGAACCCCCAAGCCCCAGCGCTGGATGCACCCTGCCGCCCCGCCCCACACGTGCCGCTAGGGGCGCCGCCATTCATTCAGGGTGGGAGAAGGGGCAGGGCCCTTCGAAGCCCCGCCGACCTTGGAAGGCGCCCCGAACCAAAACGCTTGGGCCCAGGCTCATGTTCACCAGCACCCTCACCTCGGCCCAACTCTCCGCTCGACGCACAGGCGGTGTATCGGGCCTGCTGGCCTCTTGGGGGCTAACCCTAACTGTAGGTCGGCCACGGAGGGGCCCTTCCCAAGTGGCCTGGCGCCACAACGCCGGGAATGGGGACCCCAACCCAAGTGCCGGACTCACCCTGCTGCCCTTCAGGCACCGGAGCCTCTAGGGGCCCCGCCGGTCATTCAGAGCGGGAGAACGGGCAGGTCCCTCCGAGCCCCCACCGACCTTCGAAGGCCCCCCGCACTAAAACGCCTGGGCTCATGCTCAGTCTCGCCAGCGCCCTCACCTCGGCCCAACCCTCCGCGTGCCGCACAGCCGCTGATCGGGTCCACCGGCCTCCGGGGGGCTAACCGGAACCCTAGATCGACCCCCGAGGGGCCCCTCCCAAGGGATCTGGCGCCGCAACGCTGGGGAGTGGGGACCCCCGAGCCTCAGCACTGGACTCACCCTGCCACCCAGCCGCCCCCCGGGGCTTGGGGTGGTGCCGTTCGTTCAGGGCGGGAGCAGGGGCAGGGCCCTTCAAGACACGGTGATCTTCAAAGACCCCCGGGGACAAAACACCCGGGCCCACGCTCCCGCTCACCAGTGCCCTCACCTCAGTCCGCCACTCCAGTCTCCACACAGCTGGCGAATAGGGCCTGCCCGCATCCTAGGGGCTAAACCTAACCCTAGGTCAGCCTCCGAGGGGCCCCTCCCAAGGGGCCTGGCGCCGCAACGCGGAGGACTGGGGACCCCCGAGCCCTATGCCCGGACTTACATGCCGCCCCGCCGCCACCTTGGCTGCTAGGGGCGCCGCCGGTCATTCAGGGGGGAGAATGGGCAGGGCCCGCCGAGTCCCCGGAGACATTCGAAGGCCCCCGGTGCCAAAACGCTTGGGCCCAGGCTCTTGCTCGCCAGCGCCCTCACCTCGGCCTGCCCCTCCGCTCCACGCACAGCGGGCGGATCCCGCCTGCCGGCCTCCCGGGTGCTAACCCTAACCCTAGGTCGGCCACCCAGGGGCCCCTCCCAAGGGTCCTGGTGCCGCTTCCCCGGGGATCGGGAACCTCAAGCCCCAGAGCCACACTCACCCTCCTGCAACGCCGCCACCCGGCCCGCTAGGAGCACTGCGGGTCATTCAGGGCGAGAGAAGGGGCAGGGCCTTCCGAGCCCCCGGTGGCCTTCAAAGGCTCCCCGTGCCAAAACGCTGGGGCCCACGCTCCCGCTCCCCAACGCCCTCACCTCGGCCCCGCCCTCCGCTCCCCGGACAGTGGCCGGATCCCACCTGCCCGCCTCCTGGGGGCTAACCCTAACCCTAGGTCAGCCACCCAGGGGCCCCTCCCAAGGGTCCTGGTGCCGCTACACTGGGGATCAGGGACCCCAAGACCCAGAGCCAGACTCACCCTGCCGCAACGTCGCCACCCGGGCCGCTAGTGGCGCCGCCCGTCATTCAGGGCGGGAGAAGGGACAGGGCCCTTGAGAAACCGGCGATATTTGAAGCCTCCTGCGCCAAAATGCAGGGGCCCACGCTCCCGATCGTCAGCGCCTTTACCTTGGGCCGCCCACCTCTCGCCGCCCAGCCAGAGGATTGGGCCTGCTGGCCTCCTGGGTCCTAACTCTAAACCTAGGTCCGCCCACG
>NW_026622977.1:12500-23732 GCF_023065955.2 Ursus arctos | reverse complement strand
AACCCTAACCCTAACCCTAACCCTAACCCTAACCCTAACCCTAACCCTAACCCTAACCCTAACCCTAACCCTAACCCTAACCCTAACCCTAACCCTAACCCTAACCCTAACCCTAACCCTAACCCTAACCCTAACCTAACCCTAACCCTAACCCTAACCCTACCCTAACCCTAACCCTAACCCTAACCCTAACCCTAACCCTAACCCTAACCTAACCCTAACCCTAACCCTAACCCTAACCCTAACCCTAACCCTAACCCTAACCCTAACCCTAACCTCCCTAACCCTAACCCTAACCCTAACCCTAACCCTAACCCTAACCCTAACCCTAACCCTAACCCTAACCCTAACCCTAACCCTAACCCTAACCCTAACCCTAACCCTAACCCTAACCCTAACCCTAACCCTAACCCTAACCCTAACCCTAACCCTAACCCTAACCCTAACCCTAACCCTAACCCTAACCCTAACCCTAACCCTAACCCTAACCCTAACCCTAACCCTAACCCTAACCCTAACCCTAACCCTAACCCTAACCCTAACCCTAACCCTAACCCTAACCCTAACCCTAACCCTAACCCTAACCCTAACCCTAACCCTAACCCTAACCCTAACCCTAACCCTAACCCTAACCCTAACCCTAACCCTAACCCTAACCCTAACCCTAACCCTAACCCTAACCCTAACCCTAACCCTAACCCTAACCCTAACCCTAACCCTAACCCTAACCCTAACCCTAACCCTAACCCTAACCCTAACCCTAACCCTAACCCTAACCCTAACCCTAACCCTAACCCTAACCCTAACCCTAACCCTAACCCTAACCCTAACCCTAACCCTAACCCTAACCCTAACCCTAACCCTAACCCTAACCCTAACCCTAACCCTAACCCTAACCCTAACCCTAACCCTAACCCTAACCCTAACCCTAACCCTAACCCTAACCCTAACCCTAACCCTAACCCTAACCCTAACCCTAACCCTAACCCTAACCCTAACCCTAACCCTAACCCTAACCCTAACCCTAACCCTAACCCTAACCCTAACCCTAACCCTAACCCTAACCCTAACCCTAACCCTAACCCTAACCCTAACCCTAACCCTAACCCTAACCCTAACCCTAACCCTAACCCTAACCCTAACCCTAACCCTAACCCTAACCCTAACCCTAACCCTAACCCTAACCCTAACCCTAACCCTAACCCTAACCCTAACCCTAACCCTAACCCTAACCCTAACCCTAACCCTAACCCTAACCCTAACCCTAACCCTAACCCTAACCCTAACCCTAACCCTAACCCTAACCCTAACCCTAACCCTAACCCTAACCCTAACCCTAACCCTAACCCTAACCCTAACCCTAACCCTAACCCTAACCCTAACCCTAACCCTAACCCTAACCCTAACCCTAACCCTAACCCTAACCCTAACCCTAACCCTAACCCTAACCCTAACCCTAACCCTAACCCTAACCCTAACCCTAACCCTAACCCTAACCCTAACCCTAACCCTAACCCTAACCCTAACCCTAACCCTAACCCTAACCCTAACCCTAACCCTAACCCTAACCCTAACCCTAACCCTAACCCTAACCCTAACCCTAACCCTAACCCTAACCCTAACCCTAACCCTAACCCTAACCCTAACCCTAACCCTAACCCTAACCCTAACCCTAACCCTAACCCTAACCCTAACCCTAACCCTAACCCTAACCCTAACCCTAACCCTAACCCTAACCCTAACCCTAACCCTAACCCTAACCCTAACCCTAACCCTAACCCTAACCCTAACCCTAACCCTAACCCTAACCCTAACCCTAACCCTAACCCTAACCCTAACCCTAACCCTAACCCTAACCCTAACCCTAACCCTAACCCTAACCCTAACCCTAACCCTAACCCTAACCCTAACCCTAACCCTAACCCTAACCCTAACCCTAACCCTAACCCTAACCCTAACCCTAACCCTAACCCTAACCCTAACCCTAACCCTAACCCTAACCCTAACCCTAACCCTAACCCTAACCCTAACCCTAACCCTAACCCTAACCCTAACCCTAACCCTAACCCTAACCCTAACCCTAACCCTAACCCTAACCCTAACCCTAACCCTAACCCTAACCCTAACCCTAACCCTAACCCTAACCCTAACCCTAACCCTAACCCTAACCCTAACCCTAACCCTAACCCTAACCCTAACCCTAACCCTAACCCTAACCCTAACCCTAACCCTAACCCTAACCCTAACCCTAACCCTAACCCTAACCCTAACCCTAACCCTAACCCTAACCCTAACCCTAACCCTAACCCTAACCCTAACCCTAACCCTAACCCTAACCCTAACCCTAACCCTAACCCTAACCCTAACCCTAACCCTAACCCTAACCCTAACCCTAACCCTAACCCTAACCCTAACCCTAACCCTAACCCTAACCCTAACCCTAACCCTAACCCTAACCCTAACCCTAACCCTAACCCTAACCCTAACCCTAACCCTAACCCTAACCCTAACCCTAACCCTAACCCTAACCCTAACCCTAACCCTAACCCTAACCCTAACCCTAACCCTAACCCTAACCCTAACCCTAACCCTAACCCTAACCCTAACCCTAACCCTAACCCTAACCCTAACCCTAACCCTAACCCTAACCCTAACCCTAACCCTAACCCTAACCCTAACCCTAACCCTAACCCTAACCCTAACCCTAACCCTAACCCTAACCCTAACCCTAACCCTAACCCTAACCCTAACCCTAACCCTAACCCTAACCCTAACCCTAACCCTAACCCTAACCCTAACCCTAACCCTAACCCTAACCCTAACCCTAACCCTAACCCTAACCCTAACCCTAACCCTAACCCTAACCCTAACCCTAACCCTAACCCTAACCCTAACCCTAACCCTAACCCTAACCCTAACCCTAACCCTAACCCTAACCCTAACCCTAACCCTAACCCTAACCCTAACCCTAACCCTAACCCTAACCCTAACCCTAACCCTAACCCTAACCCTAACCCTAACCCTAACCCTAACCCTAACCCTAACCCTAACCCTAACCCTAACCCTAACCCTAACCCTAACCCTAACCCTAACCCTAACCCTAACCCTAACCCTAACCCTAACCCTAACCCTAACCCTAACCCTAACCCTAACCCTAACCCTAACCCTAACCCTAACCCTAACCCTAACCCTAACCCTAACCCTAACCCTAACCCTAACCCTAACCCTAACCCTAACCCTAACCCTAACCCTAACCCTAACCCTAACCCTAACCCTAACCCTAACCCTAACCCTAACCCTAACCCTAACCCTAACCCTAACCCTAACCCTAACCCTAACCCTAACCCTAACCCTAACCCTAACCCTAACCCTAACCCTAACCCTAACCCTAACCCTAACCCTAACCCTAACCCTAACCCTAACCCTAACCCTAACCCTAACCCTAACCCTAACCCTAACCCTAACCCTAACCCTAACCCTAACCCTAACCCTAACCCTAACCCTAACCCTAACCCTAACCCTAACCCTAACCCTAACCCTAACCCTAACCCTAACCCTAACCCTAACCCTAACCCTAACCCTAACCCTAACCCTAACCCTAACCCTAACCCTAACCCTAACCCTAACCCTAACCCTAACCCTAACCCTAACCCTAACCCTAACCCTAACCCTAACCCTAACCCTAACCCTAACCCTAACCCTAACCCTAACCCTAACCCTAACCCTAACCCTAACCCTAACCCTAACCCTAACCCTAACCCTAACCCTAACCCTAACCCTAACCCTAACCCTAACCCTAACCCTAACCCTAACCCTAACCCTAACCCTAACCCTAACCCTAACCCTAACCCTAACCCTAACCCTAACCCTAACCCTAACCCTAACCCTAACCCTAACCCTAACCCTAACCCTAACCCTAACCCTAACCCTAACCCTAACCCTAACCCTAACCCTAACCCTAACCCTAACCCTAACCCTAACCCTAACCCTAACCCTAACCCTAACCCTAACCCTAACCCTAACCCTAACCCTAACCCTAACCCTAACCCTAACCCTAACCCTAACCCTAACCCTAACCCTAACCCTAACCCTAACCCTAACCCTAACCCTAACCCTAACCCTAACCCTAACCCTAACCCTAACCCTAACCCTAACCCTAACCCTAACCCTAACCCTAACCCTAACCCTAACCCTAACCCTAACCCTAACCCTAACCCTAACCCTAACCCTAACCCTAACCCTAACCCTAACCCTAACCCTAACCCTAACCCTAACCCTAACCCTAACCCTAACCCTAACCCTAACCCTAACCCTAACCCTAACCCTAACCCTAACCCTAACCCTAACCCTAACCCTAACCCTAACCCTAACCCTAACCCTAACCCTAACCCTAACCCTAACCCTAACCCTAACCCTAACCCTAACCCTAACCCTAACCCTAACCCTAACCCTAACCCTAACCCTAACCCTAACCCTAACCCTAACCCTAACCCTAACCCTAACCCTAACCCTAACCCTAACCCTAACCCTAACCCTAACCCTAACCCTAACCCTAACCCTAACCCTAACCCTAACCCTAACCCTAACCCTAACCCTAACCCTAACCCTAACCCTAACCCTAACCCTAACCCTAACCCTAACCCTAACCCTAACCCTAACCCTAACCCTAACCCTAACCCTAACCCTAACCCTAACCCTAACCCTAACCCTAACCCTAACCCTAACCCTAACCCTAACCCTAACCCTAACCCTAACCCTAACCCTAACCCTAACCCTAACCCTAACCCTAACCCTAACCCTAACCCTAACCCTAACCCTAACCCTAACCCTAACCCTAACCCTAACCCTAACCCTAACCCTAACCCTAACCCTAACCCTAACCCTAACCCTAACCCTAACCCTAACCCTAACCCTAACCCTAACCCTAACCCTAACCCTAACCCTAACCCTAACCCTAACCCTAACCCTAACCCTAACCCTAACCCTAACCCTAACCCTAACCCTAACCCTAACCCTAACCCTAACCCTAACCCTAACCCTAACCCTAACCCTAACCCTAACCCTAACCCTAACCCTAACCCTAACCCTAACCCTAACCCTAACCCTAACCCTAACCCTAACCCTAACCCTAACCCTAACCCTAACCCTAACCCTAACCCTAACCCTAACCCTAACCCTAACCCTAACCCTAACCCTAACCCTAACCCTAACCCTAACCCTAACCCTAACCCTAACCCTAACCTAACCCTAACCCTAACCCTAACCCTAACCCTAACCCTAACCCTAACCCTAACCCTAACCCTAACCCTAACCCTAACCCTAACCCTAACCCTAACCCTAACCCTAACCCTAACCCTAACCCTAACCCTAACCCTAACCCTAACCCTAACCCTAACCCTAACCCTAACCCTAACCCTAACCCTAACCCTAACCCTAACCCTAACCCTAACCCTAACCCTAACCCTAACCCTAACCCTAACCCTAACCCTACCCTAACCCTAACCCTAACCCTAACCCTAACCCTAACCCTAACCCTAACCCTAACCCTAACCTAACCCTAACCCTAACCCTAACCCTAACCCTAACCCTAACCCTAACCCTAACCCTAACCCTAACCCTAACCCTAACCCTAACCCTAACCCTAACCCTAACCCTAACCCTAACCCTAACCCTAACCCTAACCTAACCCTAACCCTAACCCTAACCCTAACCCTAACCCTAACCCTAACCCTAACCCTAACCCTAACCCTAACCTAACCCTAACCCTAACCCTAACCCTAACCCTAACCCTAACCCTAACCCTAACCCTAACCCTAACCCTAACCCTAACCCTAACCCTAACCCTAACCCTAACCCTAACCCTAACCCTAACCCTAACCCTAACCCTAACCCTAACCCTAACCCTAACCCTAACCCTAACCCTAACCCTAACCCTAACCCTAACCCTAACCCTAACCCTAACCCTAACCCTAACCCTAACCCTAACCCTAACCCTAACCCTAACCCTAACCCTAACCCTAACCCTAACCCTAACCCTAACCCTAACCCTAACCCTAACCCTAACCCTAACCCTAACCCTAACCCTAACCCTAACCCTAACCCTAACCCTAACCCTAACCCTAACCCTAACCCTAACCCTAACCCTAACCCTAACCCTAACCCTAACCCTAACCCTAACCCTAACCCTAACCCTAACCCTAACCCTAACCCTAACCCTAACCCTAACCCTAACCCTAACCCTAACCCTAACCCTAACCCTAACCCTAACCCTAACCCTAACCCTAACCCTAACCCTAACCCTAACCCTAACCCTAACCCTAACCCTAACCCTAACCCTAACCCTAACCCTAACCCTAACCCTAACCCTAACCCTAACCCTAACCCTAACCCTAACCCTAACCCTAACCCTAACCCTAACCCTAACCCTAACCCTAACCCTAACCCTAACCCTAACCCTAACCCTAACCCAACCCTAACCCTAACCCTAACCCTAACCCTAACCCTAACCCTAACCCTAACCCTAACCCTAACCCTAACCCTAACCCTAACCCTAACCCTAACCCTAACCCTAACCCTAACCCTAACCCTAACCCTAACCCTAACCCTAACCCTAACCCTAACCCTAACCCTAACCCTAACCCTAACCCTAACCCTAACCCTAACCCTAACCCTAACCCTAACCCTAACCCTAACCCTAACCCTAACCCTAACCCTAACCCTAACCCTAACCCTAACCCTAACCCTAACCCTAACCCTAACCCTAACCCTAACCCTAACCCTAACCCTAACCCTAACCCTAACCCTAACCCTAACCCTAACCCTAACCCTAACCCTAACCCTAACCCTAACCCTAACCCTAACCTAACCCTAACCCTAACCCTAACCCTAACCCTAACCCTAACCCTAACCCTAACCCTAACCCTAACCCTAACCCTAACCCTAACCCTAACCCTAACCCTAACCCTAACCCTAACCCTAACCCTAACCCTAACCCTAACCCTAACCCTAACCCTAACCCTAACCCTAACCCTAACCCTAACCCTAACCCTAACCCTAACCCTAACCCTAACCCTAACCCTAACCCTAACCCTAACCCTAACCCTAACCCTAACCCTAACCCTAACCCTAACCTAACCCTAACCCTAACCCTAACCCTAACCCTAAACCCTAACCCTAACCCTAACCCTAACCCTAACCCTAACCCTAACCCTAACCCTAACCCTAACCCTAACCCTAACCCTAACCCTAACCCTAACCCTAACCCTAACCCTAACCCTAACCCTAACCCTAACCCTAACCCTAACCCTAACCCTAACCCTAACCCTAACCCTAACCCTAACCCTAACCCTAACCCTAACCCTAACCCTAACCCTAACCCTAACCCTAACCCTAACCCTAACCCTAACCCTAACCCTAACCCTAACCCTAACCCTAACCCTAACCCTAACCCTAACCCTAACCCTAACCCTAACCCTAACCCTAACCCTAACCCTAACCCTAACCCTAACCCTAACCCTAACCCTAACCCTAAAAACCCTAACCCTAACCCTAACCCTAACCCTAACCCTAACCCTAACCCTAACCCTAACCCTAACCCTAACCCTAACCCTAACCCTAACCCTAACCCTAACCCTAACCCTAACCCTAACCCCTAACCCTAACCCTAACCCTAACCCTAACCCTAACCCTAACCCTAACCCTAACCCTAACCCTAACCCTAACCCTAACCCTAACCCTAACCCTAACCCTAACCCTAACCCTAACCCTAACCCTAACCCTAACCCTAACCCTAACCCTAACCCTAACCCTAACCCTAACCCTAACCCTAACCCTAACCCTAACCCGAACCCTAACCCTAACCCTAACCCTAACCCTAACCCTAACCCTAACCCTAACCCTAACCCGAACCCTAACCCTAACCCTAACCCTAACCCTAACCCGAACCCTAACCCTAACCCTAACCCTAACCCGAACCCGAACCCTAACCCCTAACCCTAACCCTAACCCTAACCCTAACCCTAACCCTAACCCTAACCCTAACCCGAACCCTAACCCTAACCCTAACCCTAACCCTAACCCTAACCCTAACCCTAACCCTAACCCTAACCCTAACCCTAACCCTAACCCTAACCCTAACCCTAACCCTAACCCTAACCCTAACCCTAACCCTAACCCTAACCCTAACCCTAACCCTAACCCTAACCCTAACCCTAACCCTAACCCTAACCCTAACCCTAACCCTAACCCTAACCCTAACCCGAACCCTAACCCTAACCCTAACCCGAACCCGAACCCGAACCCTAACCCTAACCCTAACCCGAACCCTAACCCTAACCCTAACCCTAACCCTAACCCTAACCCTAACCCTAACCCTAACCCTAACCCTAACCCTAACCCGAACCCTAACCCTAACCCTAACCCGAACCCTAACCCTAACCCTAACCCGAACCCTAACCCTAACCCGAACCCTAACCCTAACCCTAACCCTAACCCTAACCCTAACCCTAACCCGAACCCTAACCCTAACCCTAACCCTAACCCTAACCCTAACCCTAACCCTAACCCTAACCCTAACCCTAACCCTAACCCTAACCCTAACCCTAACCCGAACCCTAACCCTAACCCTAACCCTAACCCTAACCCTAACCCTAACCCTAACCCTAACCCTAACCCGAACCCTAACCCTAACCCTAACCCTAACCCTAACCCGAACCCTAACCCTAACCCTAACCCTAACCCGAACCCTAACCCTAACCCTAACCCTAACCCTAACCCGAACCCTAACCCTAACCCTAACCCTAACCCTAACCCTAACCCTAACCCTAACCCTAACCCTAACCCTAAACCCTAACCCGAACCCGAACCCTAACCCGAACCCTAACCCTAACCCTAACCCGAACCCGAACCCTAACCCGAACCCTAACCCTAACCCTAACCCTAACCCGAACCCTAACCCGAACCCTAACCCTAACCCTAACCCTAACCCGAACCCTAACCCTAACCCTAACCCTAACCCTAACCCTAACCCGAACCCTAACCCTAACCCGAACCCTAACCCCTAACCCTAACCCTAACCCTAACCCTAACCCTAACCCTAACCCCTAACCCGAACCCTAACCCTAACCCTAACCCTAACCCTAACCCTAACCCTAACCCTAACCCGAACCCTAACCCTAACCCTAACCCTAACCCTAACCCGAACCCTAACCCTAACCCTAACCCGAACCCCTAACCCTAACCCTAACCCTAACCCTAACCCGAACCCTAACCCTAACCCTAACCCTAACCCTAACCCTAACCCTAACCCTAACCCTAACCCTAACCCTAACCCGAACCCTAACCCTAACCCTAACCCTAACCCTAACCCTAACCCGAACCCTAACCCTAACCCGAACCCGAACCCTAACCCTAACCCGAACCCTAACCCTAACCCGAACCCTAACCCTAACCCGAACCCGAACCCTAACCCTAACCCGAACCCTAACCCTAACCCGAACCCTAACCCTAACCCTAACCCTAACCCGAACCCTAACCCGAACCCTAACCCTAACCCTAACCCTAACCCGAACCCTAACCCTAACCCGAACCCTAACCCGAACCCTAACCCTAACCCGAACCCTAACCCGAACCCTAACCCTAACCCGAACCCTAACCCTAACCCGAACCCTAACCCTAACCCGAACCCTAACCCTAACCCGAACCCTAACCCTAACCCTAACCCGAACCCGAACCCTAACCCGAACCCTAACCCTAACCCGAACCCTAACCCTAACCCGAACCCTAACCCTAACCCGAACCCTAACCCTAACCCTAACCCTAACCCTAACCCGAACCCGAACCCTAACCCTAACCCTAACCCTAACCCTAACCCTAACCCTAACCCTAACCCGAACCCTAACCCTAACCCTAACCCTAACCCTAACCCGAACCCGAACCCTAACCCTAACCCTAACCCTAACCCTAACCCTAACCCTAACCCTAACCCTAACCCGAACCCTAACCCTAACCCTAACCCTAACCCTAACCCTAACCCGAACCCTAACCCTAACCCTAACCCTAACCCTAACCCGAACCCTAACCCTAACCCTAACCCGAACCCGAACCCTAACCCGAACCCTAACCCGAACCCTAACCCTAACCCTAACCCTAACCCGAACCCTAACCCTAACCCTAACCCTAACCCTAACCCTAACCCTAACCCTAACCCGAACCCTAACCCTAACCCTAACCCTAACCCTAACCCTAACCCTAACCCTAACCCTAACCCGAACCCGAACCCTAACCCTAACCCGAACCCTAACCCTAACCCTAACCCTAACCCTAACCCTAACCCTAACCCTAACCCTAACCCTAACCCGAACCAACCCTAACCCTAACCCGAACCCTAACCCTAACCCTAACCCGAACCCTAACCCTAACCCGAACCCTAACCCGAACCCTAACCCTAACCCTAACCCTAACCCGAACCCTAACCCTAACCCTAACCCTAACCCTAACCCTAACCCTAACCCTAACCCTAACCCGAACCCTAACCCTAACCCGAACCCTAACCCTAACCCTAACCCTAACCCTAACCCTAACCCGAACCCTAACCCTAACCCTAACCCTAACCCTAACCCGAACCCGAACCCTAACCCTAACCCGAACCCTAACCCTAACCCTAACCCTAACCCTAACCCGAACCCTAACCCTAACCCGAACCCTAACCCTAACCCTAACCCTAACCCTAACCCTAACCCGAACCCTAACCCTAACCCGAACCCTAACCCTAACCCGAACCCTAACCCTAACCCTAACCCTAACCCTAACCCGAACCCTAACCCTAACCCGAACCCTAACCCTAACCCTAACCCTAACCCGAACCCGAACCCGAACCCTAACCCTAACCCGAACCCGAACCCTAACCCTAACCCGAACCCTAACCCTAACCCTAACCCTAACCCTAACCCGAACCCTAACCCGAACCCTAACCCTAACCCTAACCCTAACCCGAACCCTAACCCGAACCCTAACCCTAACCCTAACCCTAACCCTAACCCTAACCCTAACCCGAACCCGAACCCTAACCCTAACCCTAACCCGAACCCTAACCCTAACCCTAACCCTAACCCGAACCCTAACCCGAACCCTAACCCTAACCCTAACCCGAACCCTAACCCTAACCCTAACCCTAACCCGAACCCTAACCCTAACCCTAACCCTAACCCTAACCCTAACCCTAACCCGAACCCT
>NW_026622977.1:0-5000 GCF_023065955.2 Ursus arctos | reverse complement strand
CCATGCCTGGGCCATGTTGTTTCTTCCACCTGGGTGTCTGGCATTTTGTTGACCTGGCTACCCCCACTTGGGATAGGTTTTCCACAGCAAGAGCCTAGTGTTCGTTGCAAGCCGGTTGGGGCCCAGGGGGTCTCCAGGCTGTGTTCCTTTGGGTTAAACTCCTGCTAGCAAAACCGCCTGGATGAGGGAAGAGCTCAGACTGTGCCTGGGCACTGTGGTCTCTTCCAGGTCAGTGTATGGCATTTCCTCCACCTTGCCACAGGCACTGGGGAGCATGTCTGCACGTGGAGAAGGACTTCCTCGTGGGAAGCCAGTTTCTGTCAAACGGGTCCCCGTGCTGTTCTCCTTTCTTTTCACTCCTGCTGCCAGAAGCCCAGGGAGGAGGGGAGGGCTTAGAACAAGGCTGGGCACTGGGGTTTCTTCCAGAGAATGGGATGGCATTTGCTTTCCCTTGCCACCACCCCTTGGGATAGGTTCTGCACCTCAGGAAAGCTGTTTCCATGGGAAGCCGGCTTTCTGCCCAACGGGCCTCAGGGCCGTGGGCCTCGGGCGTCCCTCCCGCTCCCCACAGCACAGGGACTAGGTGAGGGGCTTAGACCATGACTGGGCCATGTTGTTTCTTCCACCTGGGTGTGTGGCATTTTGTTGACCTGGCTACCCCCACTTCGGATAGGTTTTCCGCAGCAAGAGCATAGTGTTCGTCGGAAGCCGTTTGGGCCCCAGGGGGTCTCCGGGCTGTGTTTATTGGGGATGAACTCTTGCTAGCAAAACCTCCGGGAGGAGGGAAGGGCTCATACTGTTCCTGTGCCCTGTGGTCTCTTCCAGGTCAGTAAATGGCATTTCTTTCACCATGCCACAGGCACTGGGGAGCATGTCTGCACGTGGAGAAAGGCTTCCTCGTGGGAAGCTGGTTTCTGTCAAACGGGTCCCAGTGCTGTGCTCCTCTCTTTTCACTACTGCTGCCAGAAGCCCAGGGAGGAAGGGAGGGCTTAGAACATGGCTGGGCACTGGGGTTTCTTCCAGAGAAGGGGATGGCATTGGCTTTCCCTTGATGCACCCTTGGGATAGGGTCTGCACCTCAGGAAAGCTGTTTCCGTGGGAAGCCGGCTTTCTGCCCAACGGGCCTCAGGGACGTGGGCCTCGGGGGTCCCTCTGGCTCTGCAGAGCACAGGGACGAGGTGAGGGGCTTAGACCATGCCTGGGCCATGTTGTTTCTTCCACCTGGGTGTGTGGCATTTTGTTGACCTGGCTACCCCCACTCGGGATAGGTTTTCCACAGCAAGAGCATAGTGTTCGTCGGAAGCCGTTTGGGCCCCAGGGGGTCTCCGGGCTGTGTTCGTTGGGGTTGAACTCCTGCTAGCAAAACCGCCGGGTTGAGGGAAGGGTTCAGACTGTGCCTGGGCCCTGTGGTCTCTTCCAGGTCAGTGTATGGCATTTCCTTCCCCTTGCCACAGGCACCTGGGAGCATGTCTGCACGTGGAGAAAGACTTTCCCGTGGGAAGCCGGTTTTTGTCAAACGGGTCCCAGTGCTCTGCTCCTCTCTTTTCACTCCTGCTGCCAGAAGCCCAGAGAGGATGGGAGGGCTTAGAACATGGCTGGGCACTGTGGTTTCTTCCAGAGAAGTGGAGGGCATTTGCTTTACCTTGCCACAACCACTTGGGATAGGGTCTGCACCTCAGGAAAACTGTTTCCGTGGGAAGCCGGCTTTTTGCAAAGGGGTCTCAGGGCCGTGTGCCTCGGCTGTCCCTCTGGCTCCCCAAAGCACAGGGACGAGGTGAGGGACTTAGACCATGCCTGGGCAATGTTGTTTCTTACACCTGGGTGTGTGGCATTTTGTTGAGCTGGCTACCCCCACTTGGGATAGGTGTTCCACAGCAAGCACCTATTGTTCGTCGGAAGCCGTTTTTGCCCCAGGGGTCTCCGGGCTGGGTTCGTTGGGGTTGAACTCCTGCTAGCAAAACCGCCGGGTTGAGGGAAGGGTTCAGACTGTGCCTGGGCCCTGTGGTCTCTTCCAGGTCAGTGTATGGCATTTCCTTCCCCTTGCCCCAGGCACCTGGGAGCATGTCTGCACGTGGAGAAAGACTTTCCCGTGGGAAGCCGGGTGTTGTCAAACGGGTCCCAGTGCTCTGCTCCTCTCTTTTCACTCCTGCTGCCAGAAGCCCAGGGAGGATGGGAGGGCTTAGAACATGGCTGGGCACTGTGGTTTCTTCCACAGAAGTGGAGGGCATTTGCTTTACCTTGGCTCAACCACCTGGGATAGGGTGTGCACCTCAGGAAAACACTTTACGTGGGAAGCCGGCTTTTTGCAAAGGGGTCTCAGGGCCGTGTGCCTCGGGTGTCCCTCCGGCTCCCCAAAGCACAGGGACGAGGTGAGGGGCTTAGACCATGCCTGGGCAATGTTGTTTCTTACACCTGGGTGTGTGGCATTTTGTTGAGCTGGCTACCCCCACTTGGGATAGGTGTTCCACAGCAAGCACCTATTGATCGTCGGAAGCCGTTTTTGCCCCAGGGGTCTCCGGGCTGTGTTCCTTGGGGTTGAACTCCTGCTAGCAAAACCGCCGGGTTGAGGGAAGGGTTCAGACTGTGCCTGGGCCCTGTGGTCTCTTCCAGGTCAGTGTATGGCATTTCCTTCCCCTTGCCCCAGGCACCTGGGAGCATGTCTGCACGTGGAGAAAGACTTTCCCGTGGGAAGCCGGGTTTTGTCAAACGGGTCCCAGTGCTCTGCTCCTCTCTTTTCACTCCTGCTGCCAGAAGCCCAGGGAGGATGGGAGGGCTTAGAACATGGCTGGGCACTGTGGTTTCTTCCAGAGAAGTGGAGGGCATTTGCTTTACCTTGCCACAACCACTTGGGATAGGGTCTGCACCTCAGGAAAACTGTCTCCGTGGGAAGCCGGCTTTTTACAAAGGGGTCTCAGGGTCGTGGGCCTCGGCTGTCCCTCCGGCTCCCCAAAGCACAGGGACGAGGTGAGGGGCTTAGACCAAGCCTGGGCAATGTTGTTTCTTACACCTGGGTGTGTGGCATTTTGTTGAGCTGGCTTCCCCCACTTGGGATAGGTGTTCCACAGCAAGCACCTATTGATCATCGGAAGCCGTTTTTGCCCCAGGGGTCTCCGGGCTGTGTTCGTTGGGGTTGAACTCCTGCTAGCAAAACCGCCGGGTTGAGGGAAGGGTTCAAACTGTGCTTGGGCCCTGTGGTCTCTTCCAGGTCAGTGTATGGCATTTCCTTCCCCTTGCCCCAGGCACCTGGGAGCATGTCTGCACGTGGAGAAAGAGTTTCCCGTGGGAAGCCTGTTTTTGTCAAACGGGTCCCCGTGCTCTGCTCCTCTCTTTTCACTCCTGCTGCCAGAAGCCCAGGGAGGATGGGAGGGCTTAGAACATGGCTGGGCACTGTGGTTTCTTCCAGAGAAGTGGAGGACATTTGCTTTTCCTTGCCACAACCACTTGGGATAGGGTCTGCACCTCAGGAAAACTGTCTCCGTGGGAAGCCGGCTTTTTGCAATGGGGTCTCAGGGCCGTGGGCCTCTGGTGTCGCTCCGGCTCCCCAAAGCACAAGGACGAGGTGAGGGGCTTAGACCATGCCTGGGCAATGTTGTTTCTTACACCTGGGTGTTTGGCATTTGTTGAGCTGGCTACCCCCAGTTGGGATTGGTTTTCCACAGCAAGCGCCTATTGTTCGTCGGAAGCCGTTTTTGCCTCAGTGGTCTCCGGGCTGTGTTCGTTGGGGTTGAACTCCTGCTAGCAAACCGCCGGGTTGAGGGAAGGGTTCAGACTGTGCTTGGGCCCTGTGGTCTCTTCCAGGTCAGTGTATGGCCTTTCCTTCCCCTTGCCACAGGCACCTGGGAGCATGTCTGCACGTGGAGAAAGACTTTCCCGTGGGAAGCCGGTTTTTGTCAAACGGGTCCCCGTGCTCTGCTCCTCTCTTTTCACTCCTGCTGCCAGAAGCCCAGGGAGGATGGGAGGGCTTAGAACATGGCTGGGCACTGTGGTTTCTTCCAGAGAAGTGGAGGGCATTTGCTTTTCCTTGCCACAACCACTTGGGATAGGGTCTGCACCTCAGGAAAACTGTTTCCGTGGGAAGCCGGCTTTTTGCAAATTGGTCTCAGGGCCGTGGGCCTCGGGTGTCCCTCCGGCTCCCCAAAGCACAGGGACGAGGTGAGGGGCTTAGACCATGCCTGGGCAATGTTGTTTCTTACACCTGGGTGTGTGGCATTTTGTTGAGCTGCCTACCCCCAGTTGGGATTGGTTTTCCACAGCAAGCGCATATTGTTCGACAGAAGCCGTTTTTGCCTCAGGGGTCTCCGGGCTGTGTTCGTTGGGGTTGAACTCCTGCTAGCAAAACCGCCGGGTTGAGGGAAGGGTTCAGACTGTGCTTGGGCCCTGTGGTCTCTTCCAGCTCAGTGTATGGCATTTCCTTCCCCTTGCCTCAGGCACCTGGGAGCATGTCTGCACGAAGAGAAAGACTTTCCCGTGGGAAGCCGGTTTTTGTCAAACGGGTCCCAGTGCTCTGCTCCTCTCTTTTCACTCCTGCTGCCAGAAGCCAGGGAGGATGGGAGGGCTTAGAACATGGCTGGGCACTGTGGTTTCTTCCAGAGAAGTGGAGGGCATTTGCTTTACCTTGCCACAACCACTTGGGATAGGGTCTGCACCTCAGGAAAACTGTCTCCGTGGGAAGCCGGCTTTTTGCAATGGGGTCTCAGGGCCGTGGGCCTCTGGTGTCGCTCCGGCTCCCCAAAGCACAAGGACGAGGTGAGGGGCTTAGACCATGCCTGGGCAATGTTGTTTCTTACACCTGGGTGTTTGGCATTTGTTGAGCTGGCTACCCCCAGTTGGGATTGGTTTTCCACAGCAAGCGCCTATTGTTCGTCGGAAGCCGTTTTTGCCTCAGTGGTCTCCGGGCTGTGTTCGTTGGGGTTGAACTCCTGCTAGCAAACCGCCGGGTTGAGGGAAGGGTTCAGACTGTGCTTGGGCCCTGTGGTCTCTTCCAGGTCAGTGTATGGCCT
>NW_026622976.1:22500-23844 GCF_023065955.2 Ursus arctos | reverse complement strand
GCCTCCTGGTGTCCGTGGGACCGGGGTCCTCTGACGCAGCGGACACTCTCGCTTGCCTTTCTTGGCTTCGTGTGGTGAGCGGCTCTCCCTGCCATGGGGAGGGCCGTCCCGACGCCGCGCTGCTCACCGCCTGGGCGTGCTGAGCGCGTTGCGCCTGGCCCTCCGTGGTGCCCCTGGAGCGCTCCAGGTTGTCTCAGGTGCCCGAGGCCGAGCGGTGGCGTCGTTTCCTGTTCCCAGCGACCCCCTCGGGCCACCGCTGTTGGTGGCGTAGTCCGAGGAGCGGGTGGTGGAGTCGGTAAGGGAGGACCACCTGCCCCCCCCATGGGGATGCGGGCGCCTCGTCGTCCCCCTGGCGCATGCCGTGCTGGGGGGGCCTGGACGTGGCGGGGTGTGTGAGCGATCGCGGCGGGCCGAGCCAGCGCTGTGGCGCTTGGCCAGCCGAGGGGTGCCGTTTCTTCGCCCCAGCATGCCACGTCCGTCTCCGCCTCTCGTGGCCTCGCCGGAGGCACGGAGCTCTTTCCGGGCGGTGACGCGAGCATGGTGTGCGTGGCGGGGCAAGGACGGTCTCCTTGTTGGGCCCCAGCCGTGAGCGCTCAGGATTGCCCTGTGCCTGCCCCTTGCCGCAGACCTACCCCCGCCCCCCGAGCCCTTGGCGGCCTTTGGAGAGCCGTTTAGCGGGGCCCGGTCGGGGGACGAATGGGTGGGGGCGATGCGCCCTCGGTGAGAAAGCCTTCTCTAGCGATCCGAGAGGGTGCCTTGGGGTACCGGAACCCCCCAGCTGCCGCCCCTCCTCTGCGCGTAGTGGCCACCGATGCGGGGTGACTACCGTTGCGTGTTGGGCAGAGCCCCCTCTCCGTGAGGGGTCTGCCGGCCCCGCGGCGGGGCCGAGCGCCGCTCTTTGCCTACCGCGGCCTGCGCCTCCCCCCTCCGAGTCGGGGGAGGATCCCGCTGGGCCTGGCCGGCGTCCGGCGCGCGGGGCTCCCGCGTGCGTGCGAGTGCGCGTGCGGCCACTCCCTCGCGGTGCTGTGTCTCCCGAGGGGTGGGGCGCCCCCGCGCGTCCCGCTTCCCCGTGCCGTGCGAGCGGCTGTCTCCCGCCCGCTCCCGTCCCGAGTTGCCGCCGGGGGTGGCGTGCGGGCACGGGTCGGGCCGCTCTCGCCTGGGGGTTGCTTCCCCTGGGTCGTGACTCCGGGATGGACCAGACGGATGGACGGAGGTTCTGCTGGGCCCCTGCGGCGGGGGTCACGTGGGGTTTTTGGGTCCCAGCCGTGGTGGGGCCTGGTTCGCGGGGGGGGGGCCCGCCAAGGGTGCTGAGGCCGGCCGGCGTCCCGGGCGTCGCGGGACCGC
>NW_026622976.1:7500-10000 GCF_023065955.2 Ursus arctos | reverse complement strand
GTGGGAAGGAGGAACAGTTGCAGTTACGGTGATTTTTGTGGATCGTTTGGGAAATAGACTCACCTGTGTTCTTCTCTAAGCGTCTCCGACATCACGGATTCAACAAACCTACACCTTGGACAATGTTGACGTGGGGATACAGATGGACAACATGGAGACACGTCGCTGTTCTTCTCCATAGAGCTAGATCCAGAGAATGAGATCGATGGACCCACGGACGGAAATCAAGTTTCTCTTTCCCCGAAATGACCCAGGACACCCCTCTTCTAGTCAGCTCCCGTCCTGCTCCCCCCGCCCACCGCAACAACCTCTCACTGGACCTTCCCCCTTTGCCACCAGAAAGCTTTTCCACTCCTCCGCCTGGCCTGCGTTTGCTTCGAGTCTCTGCCAGACCCAGGTGGTGATAACCGCCCACAGACTCTGTTGACCTCAACAGGTGATTCCTGTTCTCATGTGGGTGATCTTTGTTTATCTCCACAGAGGTGATTAGTTTGGGGAACAAATAAAACCACTCAGAACAAGAACCCGACCTCCCCCTTCCCACACCTTTTGATGCAGATCTTCGTGGACGCACGGACCGGATGGATGGATGGATGGATGGATGGATGGAGGGAGGGAGGGAGGGAGGGACCGAACGAACGAACGAACGAACGAACATCGGTCCACCACCGGCCCGTTCACCTACCTACCTACCTACCCACCCACCCACCCACCCACCCACCCACCTACCTACCTACCTACCAACCTACCAACCTGCATCTGCTACATTTTTTTCCTCACACATTTTCAAAGTGGAGATACAATTCGCACGCCATGATTCACATCCTCTTGAAAGTGTACGGTTCGGTGGCCTTTTTTATTTTTTTTAAAGGTTACTCACAAAGCTGCACGACCCGCACCGCCATTTCCAGAACATTTCCGTCACCTCAAAAAGAGACACCCCCCACCCCTCCCCCTTCCCGTCCGCGCCTCCCCCCCCCCCACCCTCAACCTCACCCTGACCCTCACCCCGGCTCTCTTCACCATTCTCCCCCAACAGCCTCTGATCTGTTTGCTCCCTCCCTCTAGGATTGGGCTATTCCGTCTGGCTCTTTCCTACCCATGGGATCCCAAGGCATTATGTCACCCTGGCTGTCTGGTTCCTTTCACTTAGCGTCATGTTTTGGGGGGGCTCACCCATGTGTTTGCATGGATCCGCGCTTTGCTCCTTTGTACGGCGTCTTCGTTTTCCACGATGAGCCATGAAGATGAGTGGAACGACTGAATGATTTTCCCCTGACCCTTTCTCTTAAAACTGGAAGCGGTGGAAAAATAGTATCCTCTCCGGGGACAGAAGTCCTAGCACCATCAGCAGATGCTGTGAGAAAGTGTTTTGCACGCTCTCACGTTGCCGCCTTCTTCCTTGGAAAAGGATTCACGGGCTATCCTGTACCCCTCGAGGCCATACAGATCTCATGCTCCTCAGTGGCTGTGGTCGTGTGTGTTGGATCGCGTGGCGCCCCCCCCCCCCCCCCACGGAGAGCTACCGCCGCTTCATCTTCCTAGGCTCGTCCAGGAGTGAAATGAACAGCAGAGCGCTTTTCCCGACAGGCGGGCCCAAGCCGTTGACTGGGAAGGTTTCAAAGCCGTTCCCAGATGCTGCACATCTGGCCGGAAAGGAGGCAGGCTGTGAGGTTTGGGGTAGGGTGCTGCCTCTGTCCTTCCGCCATCCGTCGCCGTCACTGTGGAAAGCTATTTGTCGTGGAGGTGTGGCTTGCCATAGACATCCTGCCAGGGGCCGTGGGGCTTTTCGAGCTTTTCATTATTATCATTTTTGGTGGTGGTGGTGGTGGTGGTGGTGGTGGTGGTGGTGGTGGTGCTGCTGCTGCTGCTGCTGCTGCTGCTGCTGCTGCTGCTGCTGCTGCTGGTTCACGTAAACTCTACACCCAACGTGGGGCTCGAACTCAGGACTCTGAGATCAAGAGTCAGCGCGCTCTACAGAGAGCCAGCCAGGTGCCCCTGAGCTTTTCGTAACCTACGGAGAGCACAGGTTTCGTGCCCCACCCCACCACCCCCCCATCCCCACCCCCGCCCCCCCACCCCCGCCTTACGTACCTGTGCACGGACTCGGTTTGGCCATAGCCTCGCCTCGGGTGCCCTTCAATGTTTCCAAACGTCGGCACTGCCCACCCTTTCCCCCCCAACCCCCCCCCCGCCCCTTCCCAGAAGAACTCACCTAGCTCGAGAGTTTCCGGGTTGCCTGGACACCTGAAATTGTGGGGAGAGTGGCGTTCCTGGAGAGGGGGCATGGAACACGGAAGCTCTGCCCCCAAGAGGACTGAAGGACGGAACCGGACTAGATCGGTTTCAAAGTCTTCCTTAGCATCCGTGCCGAATACATTCCGATGGCAGGGGCCTTCCCAACAGCTTTTGGTGTGCCCGACGCACGGAAGACCGTATCCTGCCGATCTTGTGACATGTCTGCAGAGAAAGAGTGTCGGCCTCTCGGAAAATAGAAGCC
>NW_026622976.1:0-2500 GCF_023065955.2 Ursus arctos | reverse complement strand
TCCAGAACATATGAAAAAGCTGCATTTAAACAGAACAAAAAGTAATAACATGGAACTGAATGAATTCAGGAAAATGATGACTGGGTTTTCTTGTTTGTTTTTTAAGAAAAAAAGATGAGCGTTTTTAATGACTCTGGTTCAAAACATTGTTGGTCCCCCTCCCCCAGTGTTTGCTCTTCCACGGTCAAGGAAACTTTTTCTCTTAAGATATCTACAGGGGCGCCTGGGTGGCTCAGTCAGTCGAGTGTCTGCCTTTGGCTCTGGTCCCGATCCCAGGGTCCTGGGATGGAGCCCCATGTCTTCTTCCGGCTCCCTGCTCAGCGGGAAGCCTGCATCTCCCTCTCCTACTCCCCCTGCTTGTGTTCCCCCTCTCACTGTCTCTCTCTCTCTCTGTCTCTCTCTGTCAAATAAATAAAACCTTTAAAAAAATGAAGGGAAAGAGAGAGAGAGAGAGAGAGAGAGAGAGAGAGAGTCGTGCTCTCTACCGACTGAGCCAGCCAGGTGCCCCTGGAAAGTCATCTTTCAGAGACACAAAGCATAGACTCAGATATGATGAGACAGCTTTAAGAAAGATCGATTTTATGGAGCCAATAAAGCCCCTTGGAAATGTTGGCCTGATACCTTACTTACAGTGTTCTCCTCAGTCTTACCAGGTGAGTAAAGAATGCCACCTCCTGACAGATGCAGGAACTTCAGGAAATTTGGAGGACCTCAAGATGAGAGAAATCGACCTCAACCTACAGGTCTTGCAGACAAATCCGATGGGAAATACTTGGCTTGGCTCTTGGCTTTAAAAAGGCAGTTAAAGGTTCAATCTAAAATTCCTTATAAAAAGCTACATCAAAGCAGATTTAAAAGAGAAGAAAGAAAGAAAGAAAGAAAGAAAGAAAGAAAGAAAGAAAGAAAGAAAGAAAGAAAGAAAGAAAGAAAGAAAGAAAGAAAGAAAGAAAGAAAGAACCTTATATATGATTTGGTCAATTGCTATTTTTGCTGTGCTTACGTAGATGATTAGGCCATGTTTGTTAAAAACTGGGCTTGTTTTACAAACAAATTAATCTTCATTTGGCTATCTTTGACAGGAATGAAGGTGACTTTAGGGAGAAAGACTGTATTTCAATAACACACTTTTGTAGGTGTTAGGTGCTAGTTCTGATGAATTATCTTTGAACATATGTTGTTTGCCTATAAACCTGGACTGGATCCTGAATCCTTCGGGTTTCCTTGAGTCTCTGACTATGACTGTTCAAACTAAGGTTTCCAACATTCTCCCATTCTCTTACCTTACAATCATTAAGAACTGAAAGTGCCCTTTTTCCTGAAGTGTGGCAAGTGAAAGCTGGTCAACTTGAAATAAATTTCAGGGAAATGGCAACAATAGCTCGTACATAGACAATCTTTGTGCCTGTTGCTCTATGGGCCACTCAAAATGAGACATTTGAACTACACACCAGAAAAATTCGTCAGATTGCCCCTGCCCACCCTCACTCTATCTGAGGATGCTTCAAGCCTGACATCCTAGAGACCTTCTCACCGGTAGTACTCTGGACTTAGACACTGGGTTTATCCCTTGTTCCAACCATTAACCAGTGTTTTCCTTTTGTTTCCATAGAAATGCCTCTTATGAACTACCGGATTGCTTGCTGAATGAGGCCGAGTCTGTGATAGTTAACTCCGCTTGCGGCACCTCTATTAACTCCTGTTTGGAAATAAGAACCCATATAAATAGGGGCACCTGGCTGGCTCAGTCAGTAGAACATGCGACTCTTGATCTCGGGGTTGTGACTTCGAGCCCCACGTTGGGTGTAGAGATTACTTAATAAAGATATGTAAAGGAAAAAAAAAAAAAAGAACCCATAGAGGTAAAACCAAACACTAAGCTACTTGGCTACAAGAAGCCCTTAACCACCACGACCTTTGCCCCCCCCCCCCCCGCCCCCGTCCTGGGGGGGAGGGGCTCAGGCTAATTTACCGGTCTGTACTCTCCGAGGCCCACGAGGCCCGCCGGATCAGATCAATCTGAGACAGAATGAGACAGTTGGGTCATGCTATGCTGTTACTATTCCATAGAGTATACTTGGGGATAAAATCAATGAAACCATGTAGAAAAATATCCAAGTTCTCAGATAAGGAACTATCTCTGAGACCCCCTCCAATAACACAAGGGACCAAAAGTTGCGACCTGCACTGTATCAGACCCTTCCATTCCAAAGCCTCTACTGCACCTTACTTCAGCTTGAGGCAGTGACAGAAGGCAGGCCTCTGTCCATGTTTCATAGAAATGGAATGAAGGACTGACACCCAGATGAGGTGAACTCTTCGGACATCCTCTTTCCCCTTTTTCCCCTTACCCTCCCTCCCTCCCTCCCTCCCTCCCTCCCTCCCTCCCTCCCTCCCTCCTTCTTCCCAGAAGTTTGCAAGCTGCAGCCTAAGGGTTGGGGAAGTTTGGGAAAGCCATTCAGTGGAGAGAAGCCCCAGGCTCTGACTTTAACAGAAAGCTTTC
>NW_026622975.1:0-23935 GCF_023065955.2 Ursus arctos | reverse complement strand
ACGAGCTCCCACGATGGTGGCAGCAAAAAGCCTGTGACCCGCTGCCTCTGCTGGTGCAGCTGGGGGAACATCCCCGGGGGAAGGTGCATGAGACAACGAGACTGGCAGCCAAAATTTTCCCTGCCCCGTTCTACAAGCACATACCTCTCAATACAGGGATTAGCAAATTTACTGTAAATGGCCAGAAAGTATTTTAGTCTTTGCAGGCCAGACAGCCTCTCTTGTAACTACTCAACTCCGCTGTCATGCTGGTAAAGCAGCCATAGAGAAGATGCAGCTAAATGGGAGTTGCTGTGTTGCAATAAAACTTTATTTACGACGAACGCTGAGTGGGCTAAATTTGGCCCGACAGGCCCAGGCTCCAAGAAGCAAAGAAGCATTGTTTATTTTTTATTATTTAAGAAACATATATATTTAAAAAAACCCTTTGGACCAATATAATTATCAAACAAAACAAAACACCTCCACAATATCTTACTGACCCTGTGCTGTTCGCCTTCCTCACTCCTGAGAGAGAACCTTTTTCTTGGAAGGGGTACCTAAGTCTCAATGTACCTTGTTCCCAGGAATAAAAATGTCAGATTTGTTCATTATTAACCCACCTACATGACAGCGGGGAGAATCCAAATGTCGGGACCAAGTCGAAACGGTGTCGGGCCGAGAGGAGGCATTTCTCCAGTGCCTTCCACTCACACTGCACACGTTCTGCCACTGCCTTCTGCTCCCGTTCCTTCCACCACACCATGGTCACTGAGGTACAGACGCACCACAGCCCAACAGACCGCAGAGACCCCCCTGAACAAGCACAGGCTCTGTGTAGAGAACAGGGAAGGAACCTGGATTTAGAGGAGCTGCAGCCCATTTGGTCCCAGTTCTGCCACTAACCAGACTCGTCTCCTTTCCTGTGAGTGAGCGCAGTTACACCTGTTCTTGCTCCCTAACAGAGCAGGTGAGGGACCAAATCAGGGAATAGCTGCAAAAGGCCTTTGTGTCATCGCACAATCACCCAGCCGTGTGCACCTCCAGCCTGTACCAAAGACACTAGCAGGATGACAATAAAATCTTCGTTATTGCCAATATGGCAGATGCAGGGGCTCTGGCTCTCATAATTCCACGGGCAGGGTTCTTCCACCCATGCAGAGGAAATGTCTACTAGGATTTTTATCCTAAGCCCTGTTTGTAACAGCAAAGGATGAGATGAAAGGCACCCATCCTTCACCAGGGCTTGGGGACACTAAGTATGTGGCTGACGGGGGCAGCAGGCGCAAGCATCTGGGGACGGGGGCGCGAGACAGACCGTCACTGCATTCCCTCTGAATATATTTTAACATTTCTGAACCAGGCGGGCACCTTCACAGGTGAAACAATTTGGGAAAGAAGAGGCAGAATTTTCATTTACCTTTAATCTCCAGAGGTGGTATCCACCCCAGTCCCAAGATTTAGAATTTGACAATGACATTCTGTCTTCCGTAGAAATGCCTTTATAAGCGGACTGACGCCATGGACGTGAGCGAAATATCCTGAGAGAGAGACAGAGACAAGCTATTGCTCAGTGAGGTGGGATATCATCCCTGCAGAGCACACGCCAGGAGAAAAGCAAATCAGGACACTTCTGCTCTTCCTCCGGGTCAGCAGGTTATTGTGGACTTCATGGGAGAAAGAGTGACTTTCACATTCTCTTCCTTTCTTAAATTTAATTTAAAGCTGCTACAAGCAAAGTAAGTACAATCTATTTAATGATTTAATGGAATTAACGATCTTACAAATAAATTGCCCCTTGGGGCACCCGGGTGGCTGTTGGTTAAGCGTCTGCCTTTGGCTCAGGTCAGGATCTCAGGGTCCTGGGATCAAGCCCTGCATCGGGCTCCCTGCTCAGCTGGGAGCCTGCTTCTCCCTCTGCCTCTGCCCCTCCTGCTCATGGTCTCTCTTTCCAATAAATAAATAAAATCTTTAAAAATTAAAATAAAATGTCCCATTATTTTACATGGGAAAGACAAGTGTTTTACATCAAAATGTCAGATCTAAATGTTCCTTTTGGAAACGTGCTTTTTCATAGCTAGGTGAAAGCTACTCAGGACTCGGCTCAAACTCAGAATTGCGAGATCATGACAAAAATAATATTTTGGGGTCAGGAAATGGGGCAGATAAATGTCAAAACAAACAAAAAAAGTATTTCTTACCGTGTTCCCTTCATCTCCATTCTGTGTGGGTAAGAGCCACTATGTTTATAAAAAGGCCTCACAGAGCATCGGTGGGAGGGGAAGCCAGGAGTAAACGTTGCCCAATAAACGGACTTGTTTAGCTCCGGAGTGGGGAGCTGGAGCAAAGGGGATGGGAAATAAAAGAGGGGGAAAGGAAGATAAAATCTGTGTTCTAAAGCCTTGCGCTTAACTATTTTAAGAACAAAATTGGAGTAGCATTTAGAAACTTACTGCAGTCCTATTGATTCTGCTACTACACAATTTGAGCTTGTATTTTACGTGTCTCTGGCTTCTTATTTTTCGAGGAAATCATTTTTATTGTATGTTATAGAGTATCATCCACAACAGGCTGATTATTGGGAAAAAACTTTAAAAATGCTCACCACACGCTGTTTGGGAAGCACTCTCCTAGTGGGCCCCAGTCTGGAGATGCCAGCCCAGGCAGAGGAAGAGGCAGGCTGGCTGACATGCTGCCTCGGGCACCCAGCTCCCAAGGCCCCGAGGTGGGTCCCTGCCTCTGCAGCAGTGGTATAGAAAGCTTCCTCAGGAGCCCAGGAGGGAGGCTTCAGGCCTCTGAGCCAGGCCTGGCCCCATCTTCCTAATGCCTGGGTTCATCCTGAGCTCCAAGTAAGATCCACGTCCTTTTTCTCAGGGACCACCACGTTAAACGTTCTTTGCATTTCTTATAGAATCTACCCATAGGCTCCATCTTTAGGGCCAGGATTCCTGGCACACACAAGGACTGTGGTCACTTGGTTAATTTCTCAGTCTGGCTGAGACTGAGTCACCCTCCCACCTCAAATCCTTTCTCTGCCTTGATAGAAAGGACTTGCAGAGCCTAACTGTTATTACCGCTTTAATAAAGCCAAAAAAGTAATTCCTTCCTTGAACAGACAATTCACAGTGAAAGATCATATAAATGGCTCTTAAACATACAAAAATGATTTTCAACTTCACCCTCAAAATCAGAGGATTACAAAACAAAATTACTGTAAGATAACATTTTCCCATATCAGATTAACCACAATGAAAAGGTTCATAATACACTGTGTTCATGAGGATGTTGCGATAGGAGCACATTCATATGCCTGGAGAGAGTGAACTCTCTTTTTAAGCATGAATTCCTAAAACCTCAGGCCTCTGGGCTGATGAGGGGAAGTTGGGAGGGAGGGGGTCACTTGCCTCTGTTAATTTCGGAGGACCTCCTCTCCTTAGACAGTCTTATCAAAATGCTGGATGTAAGGGTCATGCCAGTAGCCAAGGCTTACTGCAAACCTGGAACAGAGGAAAGGAGGCAGATGAATAGAGGTCATTAGGTTCTGGCCCAGTTCTCAGGACCCAGGTCGAGGAGGAAAATCATCTACCTCAAAAGGCCAACAGAGGCACGTTTGGTGCTCCCTTACCAATGTCAACAGACTCGGCCATCCCTCTTGGTGCTCACATACACGGCCCCTCAACCTCCCCACAGTGGCCATTTCTTTCCTCTCTTTACTCATGCGGCTAACTCTTTTTCCAGGACCCTAGAGAGCACATAACCTCACCTCATACCTCACCTAGAAGACCTGCCACCACCTATTCCCTCAGCAAACTCACTGGCCAGAGCCAATCAGACAACTCTGCTCAACCAGAAGTTCTGTGTCCATAGGAAAGGAGATCCAGGATTGTTTTGTGAAACTTACGAATGACTACCTAAGTATTTCCCCCGGCTCTGTATTAGGTACCAGTCCTTCCACATCCCTTAAGCAGGTCATAGTGGGAAAACCAGGAACAAATAAACACAACTGCTACAACCTAGAAAATGCTAGAGTAGCCTGTACTCTCTGGTCTATACAACCGGAAAATGCTACGGTAGCCTAAACTCTCCCTGGTCTACGCTACAAGGAAGCAAAGTTTTGGTGTTCTAAGCCGGGGAGCTGAAGTCCAAATATCCCTGAAGGTCTTCTGTCAAACCTGAGTGGAACTAGCCTTAGGACAACAAGACGTAGGGGAAGGAGCCTGGAACGCTAAGGCCATGCCAAGTCACTGTGGGCCTGGAGTCTGCTCTGCCCCTCATCAGTTATCTTGTGAATTAATATATATGTTTACCACTTATTTATTTTTTAAGGTTTTATTTATTTATTTGAGAGAGAGAGAGAGAGAGAATAACTGAGAGAACACAAACAGGGGAAGTAGCAGAGGGAGAGGGAGAAGCAGACTTCCCACTGAGCAGGGACCCTGATGGGGGGCTCGATCTCAGGACCCTGAGATCATGACCTGAGCCCAAGGTAGCCGCTTAACTGACTGAGCCACCCATGCACCCCTGTGTTTAACATTTCAACCAAATGGAGGTGTACCTGGGTGGCTCCGTCAATTCAGTGGCTACCTTGGGTTTAGGCTCACATCATGATCTCAGGGTCCTGGGATTGAGCCCCGTGTCGGACTCTGTGCTCAGCAGGGAGTCTGCTTCAGGATTCTCCCTCCCTTTGCCCATCCCCCTGCTCACTCTCTAAAATAAATAAATATTTTTTAAAAAGTAATACATAGAGGGAGGGAGGCAAGATGATGGAACAGCAGGGGACCTCAATTCATCTGGTCCCTGTAATTTAGCTAGATAACTATTACGTCTTTCCGGACACGTATGAATTCAATCTGAGATGTACAGAAAGAATTGCTGGAATTCTACAAAGAGAAATGTGACCACTTTTTGCAAAGTAGAAGGTGCGGAGAAATGAATCTGTGGGGACATATGGGAAGATCATCTGCAGGGAGAGGGAGCCTGTGTGAGCCGTCCACAGGAAAGTGACATAACCCCAGAGTGCAAAATCAGACCTTTAGAAATCTGCTCCAAGTGAGAGACGTCCCTGCCTGAAAGGTGCTCAGGTGGCGAGGTGGGGCAGAATCCCAGGTGGGGCAGTGTGGTCTCAGGATCCCTAGGGTCACAGGAAAAACAGGGGTACCTGAGCCAGCAGAGTTCCCAGGCACTGGAGCCGGGAAATCTGTTAGGGTCAGGGAGCAGAGGAGGGGGATTGCCATAAACCTCAAACCGCGGCTTGGTCAGGCAACAGCTATCATGTGGGGGCCCTGCAAAGGACAGAAAAGCCGCGACCCTCCGCCTTCTCCTGGGAGGATCAGTGCAGGCATGCACTGCAGGAGACTGCAGAGTTTGGTATACACAAAAGTGAAGACCCCTTATCCCTGAGGGTTTACTGAAGAGAGGGAACCATGATCTTTCAGCACAGGGACTGGAGATCAGGGCATGACCACTTTTGTTTTCATCCTCTAAAGAGGCCCAGAAAGCCTTCAGGGAACAAAAGCCATACAGACCAACTAGAGGCAGTTTACACTGAGCCTGGCCCCCTGGAAATGGAGGGTACAACTCCCCCCAGGCAAAGACACCTGAGAATCAGCACAGTGGGCCCCTCCCCCAGAAAACCATGTGGAAAAACAGGTGAACACCAAGTTTAGAAGCAAGCACTAGGGGAAAACAGTAAATAAAATTCAAAGGTTTTCTCGTGATTTGTTGATCTTTCAGTTTAAAATTTTCCTTTTCTTTTTTCCTTTTCAACTAGTTTCGTATATTATCAACTCTTTGCTTTTAAGTCTTTTTTTAACTTTCATTTTTTTACATTTACATTAGATATATTCTTCCTTTTTGGCTTCTTTTCACTTTATTCAATTTTATGTTTCTGTATATGTATATATACATACACACACACATTGGTGATTTTACATTATTGGGATTTAGTGTCTTTTAACAAACAGACTAAAATATACCCAAGACCAAGTGGATCACCTGTTTTGAACACCTGGGAGATTATATTCTCTCTTCTCCCCTACCCTTTTTTTTTTTTCTTTTTTGGTTTCTGACCTCTTTGGATTTGTCTAGTGTGGATTTTGCTTGGGTCGTGGTTAATATTTTTGATTTTGCTCTCCTGTTCATCCATTCTTCTGTGAGCAAAATAACTAGAAGGAGGAATTCACAACAAAAGAAAGAACCAGAGGCAATACTCTCTGCCACAGATCTAATTGATATGGATATAAGTAAAATATCAGAGCTGGAATTCCGGATAACTATTATAAAGTTATTAGCTGGGCTTGAAAAAAGCATAAAAGAGACTAGAGAATCTTAGTGCAGAAATAAAATCTAATCGGGCTGAAATTTAAAATGCTTTAACTGAGATGCAGTCTAAATTGGATGCTCTAACACCTAGGGTAAGTGAGGCAGAAGAGAGAGTAAGTGACATAGAAGACAAGTTGATGGAAAGGAAGGAAGCCGAGGGAAAGAGAGAAAAACAATTAATGGACCATGAAGGGAGGCTTCAAGAAATCAGCAATACCATAATGCAAAACGATTACTGGGGTCCCCGAGAACAAAGAAAGAGAGAGAGGGGAGACAGAAGGTATATTTGAGCAAATCATAGCTGAGCATTTCCCTATCCCAGGATGGATACAGGCATACAAGTCCAAGATATAGAGAGGACCCCCCTCAAAATCAATAAAAAGAGATCAACACTCCAACATACAAGAGCGAACCTTGCGGATTTCAGACATAAAGAGAAAATCCTGAAAGCATCTCGAGACAAGAGGTTCCTAACCTAAAGGGGTAGCAACACTAGGCTGGCAGCAGACCTATCCACAGAGCCCTGGGAAGCCAGAAAGGGCTGGCATGATATATTCAGGGTACTAAATGAGAAAAACATACAGCCAAGAATACTTTATCCAGCAAGGCTGTCATTCAGAATGGAAGGAGGAATAAAGGGCTTCCTGGACAAACAGAAACTGAAAGAACACATGACCACTAAACCAGCCCTGCAAGAAATATTAAAAGGGATCCTCTAAGCGAAGACTGAGCCCAAAAGTAATGTAAACCAGAAAGAAACAGAAACGATCTACAGAAACTGGGACTCTACAGGTACTACAAAGGCACTAAATTCATATCTCTCAATAGTTACTCTGAATGTAAATGGGCTAAATGCTCCAATCAAAAGACACAGGGTATCAGATTGGATAAAAAAGCAAGACCCATTCATATGCTATCTACAAGAGACTCTGACACCTCCAGATTGAAAGTGAGGAGGGTACAGATCCATTTATGATGCTAATGGACTTCAAAAGAAAGCTGGGGTAGCAATGCTCACATCAGACAAATTAGATTTTAAACCAAAGACTATAGGAAGGCAGGAAGAGGGATGTTATATCATACTTAAAGGGTCCACCCAATAAGAAGATCTAACAATTATAAATATTTATGCTCCTAACATATGCGCAGCCAATTATATAAGTCAATTAAAAACCAAATTAAAGAAACACATTGATGATAATACAATAATCATAGGGGACTTCAACACCCCACTCACAGCAATGGTCAGATCATCTAAGCAGATGATCAACAAGGAAACAAGGGCTCTGAATGACACGCTGTACCAGATGGACTTCATGGATATATACAGAGCATTCCATCCTAAAGCAAAAGAACACACATTCTTCTCCAGTGCACATGGAACATTCTCGAAAACAGATCACACTGGGTCACAAATCAGGTCCCAACCAATACCAAAAGACTGGGATTATTCCCTGCATATTTTCAGACCACAATGCTTTGAAACTGGAACTCAAGCACAAGAGGAAATTTAGAAGGAACACCAACACTCAGAAGCTAAAGAGCATCCTACTAAAGATGAATGGGTCAACCAGGAAATTAAAGAAGAATTTTAAAAAATTCGAGGCAACTGGGTGACTCAGTCATTAAGTGTCTGCCTTTGGCTCAGGGCATGATTCCAGGGTCCTGGGATCAAGCCCCACATTGGGCTCCCTGCTTCTCTGAGAGCCTGCTTCTTCCTCTCCCACTCCCCCTGCGTGGGTTCACTTCTCGCTGGCTGTCTCTCTCTCTGTCAAATAAATAAATAAAATCTTAAAAAAAAAAGAAAAAAATTCTTACCGAATGCAAATGAAAACGCAGCTACTCAAAACCTTTGAGATACAGCAAAAGCAGTCCTAAGAGGAAAGTACATAGCAATACAAGCCTTTCTCAAAAAAAAAATTAGAAAAGTATCAAATACACAAGCTAACCTTACACCTAAAGAAGCTAAAGAAAGGACAGCAAATAAAGCCTAGACCAAGCAGGAGAACGGACATTATAAAAAGCAGAGCAGAAATCAATGAAATCGAAACCAGAAGAACAGTAGAACAGATCAATGAACTTAGAGCTGGTTCTTTGAAATTATTAATAAGACTGATGAACCTCTAGCCAGACTTATCCAAAAGAAAGGGGAAAGGACCCAAAATAATAATATCATGAATGAAAGAGGAGAGATCACAACCAACACCAAGGAAATACAAACAATCTTAAGAACATATTATGAGCAGCTATATGACAACAAATGAGGCAATCTGGAAGAAACGGATGCGTTCCTGGAAACTTACAAACTACCAAAACTAAACCAGGAAGAAACAGAAAATCTGAACAGACCCATAACCAGCAAGGCAATAGAAGCAGTGATAGAAATCTCCCAACACACAAGAGTCCAGGGCCAGATGGTTTCCCAAGGGAATTCTACCACACATTTAAAGAAAAACTCATACCTATTCTTCTGAGGCTGTTTCAAAAAATAGAAATGGAAGGGAAACTTCCAAACTTGTTCTATAAGGCCAGCATTACCTTGATCCCAAAACCAGACAAAGACCCCATGGGTTTAAAAATTCTCACCAACATACTATCCCGTAGGATACAACAGTACGTTAAAAGAAGTATTCACCGTGACCAAGTGGGATTTATTCCTGTGCTGCAAGGGTGGCTCAACATTCGCAAATCAAATCAACATGATACATCACATTAATAAAAGAAAGGACAAGATGCATACGGTCCTCTCAACTGATGCAGAAAAAGCACTGGACAAAATCATTCATCCTTTCTTGATTAAAATTCTCCACAGTGTTGGGGTAGAGGGAACATACCTCAGTAACATAAAAGACATCTACGAAAAGCCCACAGCGAGTATCACTCTCCATGGGGAAAAACTGAGAGCTTTTCCCCTAAGGTCAGGAACACGACAGGGATGCCCACTCTCACCACAGTTGCTCAAATAGAAGTCCTAGCCTCAGCAATCAGACAACAAAAAGAAATAAAAGGCCTCCAAATGGGCAAAGAAGTCAAACAATCACTCTTTGCAGATGACACAATACTTTATGTGGAAAACCCAAACGACTCCACCCCAAAATAGTTAGGACTCATACAAGAATTCAGCAACACGGCAGGATATAAAATCACCGCACAGAAATCAGTTGCATTTCTATACACTAACAATGAGACAGAAGAAAGAGAAATGAAGGAATCGATCCCATTTACAATTGCACCAAAACCCATAAGATACCTAAGAATATACCTAACCAGAGAGGTCAAGGATCTGTATTCCAAAATCTACAGAACACTTATGAAAGAAATTGAGGAAGACACAAAGAAACGGAAAAATGTTCCATGCTCATGGATTGGAAGAATATTGTTAAAATGTCTATGCTACACAGAGTAATCTATACATTCAATGCAATCCCTATGAAAAAACCATCAACTTTTTCACAAAGCTGTAACAAATAATCCTAAGATTTGTATGGAACCAGAAAAGACCCCAAAGAGCCAAAGGAATGTTGAAAAAGAAAACCAAAGCTGGGGGCATCACAATGTCAGACTTCAAGCTCCATTACAAAGCTGTAACCATCAAGACAGCATGGTACTGGCACAAAAACAGACACATGGATCAATGGAACAGAACAGAGAACCCAGACATGGACCCTCAACTCTATGGTCAACTGATCCTCGACAAAGCAGGAAAGAAATCCAATGGAAAAAGGAGAGCCTCTTCAATAAATGGTGCTGGGAAAATTGGACAGCTACATGAAAAAGAATGAAACTTGACCACTCTCTCACACCATACACAAAGATAAACTCAAAATGGATGAAAGACCTTAATGTGAGACAGGAATCCCACAAAATCCTAGAGAACATAGGCAGCAAGCTCTTCCACCTCAGCCGCAGCACCTTCTTGCTAGACACATCTCCAAAGGCAAGGCAAGCAAAAGCAAAAATGAACTATTGGGACTTCATCAAGATAAAAAGCTTCCACACAGCAAAGGAATCAGTCAACAAAACTAAAAGGCAACCCACAGAACGGGAAAAGATATTTGCAAATGTCTTATCAGATAAAGGGCTAGTATCCAAGATCTATAAAGAACTTATCAAACTCAAAACTCAAAAAATGATCCAGAAACGGGCAGAAGACATGTACAGATATTTCTCCAAAGAAGACACACAAATGACCAACAGACACATGAAAACCTGCTCCATATCATTTGGCATCAGGGAAATACAAATCAAAACCACAATGAGATAAAACTTCATACCAGTAAGAATGGCTAAAATTCACAAGACAGGAAACAAATGTTGGCAAGGATGAGGATAAAGGTGAACACTTTTACACTGTTGGTGGGAAGGCAAACTGGTGCAGCCACTCTGGAAAACAGTATGGAGGTTCCTCAAGAAGTTAAAGATAGAGCTACCTTGGGATGCCTGGGTGGCTCAGTCAGTTGAGCATCTGCCTTTGGCTCGGGTCACGATCCCAGACTCCTGGGATCACGTCCCGCGTCGGGCTCCTTGCTCAGCGGGGAGCCACCTTCTCCCTCTGCCTCCCATTCCCCCTGCTTGTGCTCTCTCTCTCTGACAAATAAATAAAATCTTAAAAAAAAAAAAAGAGCTACCCTACAACCCAGCAATTATACTACTAGGTATTTACCCCAAAGATACAAATGTAGTGACCCGAAGGGGCACGTGCACCCCAATGTTCACATCAGCAATGTCCACAACAGCCAAACTGTGGAAAGAGCCAAGATGGCCATCGATAGATGAATGGAAAAAGATGTGGTATTACCATCTATACCACATCTATACCATGTGGAATATTACCCAGCCAACAGAAAGGATGAAAATTTACCATTTACATCCACGTGGATAGAACTGGAGGGTATTATGCTGAGCGAAGTACACTAACCAGTCAGTAAGACAAAGTCAATTATCATATGGTTTCACTCATATGTGGAATATAAGAAACAGGCCAGAGGACCTAGGGGAAGGGAGGGAAAACAGACTGGGAAGTCATCAGAGATGGAGAAAAACCATAGGAGACTCTTAACTCTAGCAAACAAACTGAGGGTTGCCGGAGGGGAGGTGGGTGTGGGGGTGACATAATTCGGTGATGGGCATTAAGGAGGGCACGTGATATGATGAGCACTGGGTGTTACATAAAACTGACAAACTACTGAACACTACATCTGAATCTATGGATGTACTGTAAGTTGGCTAATTGAATTTACATTTTAAAAAAAGTAATAAATAAACCAAATGGAGTTGGTTTTCTGTTATTTACACCCTGAAACATCCTAAATGATATCCTGAGCGCATCAGCTCATTTCCACTTGCTTGAGGAGTAAGCTGAAAGGGGTAGGGTGTGGGTGTGGGTGTGTGTGTGTGTATGATGTCACCCAGCTGGGTTCTGAGCTCCCAGAAGCAGATAGATATTCTATTTTCTCTTTATATCCACTGACAAGGCTTACTGCTCTCTTGACTACAGTCGGTGCAAATCCTGTACAAACATGTCCCCCCCAGTCTCCCACGTCCATGTTCCCACATCCACAGACACCCATAAGGAAGCACATACCTTCGGCTACTCAAGGCAGCAACTCAACACAGAAACACACAAAGTACGCACTAAGGGACACAATTACCTGCAAACCCAGATTGTCAAGGAAAGCTGACCTATAGAGTTTTACAAGGGTGAACAGGCTCAGTTGTCTAAAATGGTGCTTTTCAAACAATGAATTGTGACCCATCCATGTCATAAAATCAATGTAATAGTTTGCAAATCACCGTCTTAGAAAATACAGTCAACTAGAGTAAACTAGAAAAAATCAGTATGGACTACATACTGTAAGAGTTAAAGACTGTTTCAGGAAGCTTTGGTCGAAGTATGTGTTCTGGGTATAAGTGTCATGAAAAATCTGTTCTCCAAACAAACAAAACAAAACAAACTCTTCAAGAAAGAAAGCAAACTGATGGTTGCCAGAGGTAAAGGGGGGGGGGCGAAATTGGTGAAGGGGATTAAGAGTTACAATCTTCCACTTATATAAATAACTCACAAAGATGAAAAGTACAATGTCTGGAATATGGTCAAATAAAATTGTAACAATGCCCTACTGTGTGACATATAGTGACTATACTTAATCGTGGTGAGCGCTGTGTAATGTATACAGACTTGTCAAATCACTATGCTGCACACCTGAAACTGATATAACATTGTATAGATGGATTACTTCAATAATTAAAACAGAGACAATTGCTCTCTGTTGGTGCTTTGAGGAGCACCGTCCTCAAAGGCATCATCTAGTGCCATCTAGTGGTAAAAGCCACATCTGCAGTTGAAGCAAGAACCACAGACCAGTGATGAGAACAGTCCTCAAACATGGATGTCTGGTTGGAAGGAACATTCCAAATGACTGGCCAACCCTGACATCCGGTGCCAGAACCCTTCAACAACACCAAGCCACTCCCTGAGCACGCCCCACAAAGAAGGCACTCGCTCCACCACTCAGCAGCTCTACCTGCTGAAAAGCTGACCAAACTGCCTTCCTCTAGGAGCTCCTCCCTGTACTTCCTACTGCCCTCTCCTGGATGACAAGGAGCAGCTGCTGCATTCGCCCTCAGTTTAACACTATGGATCCAGTTCAAGCAATACCTGTCCAGTGTCTGCTAAGTGCCAGGCATTGGGGATACCGTGGGGAGCCCGGGAAGAGCAGACACAAAGAGACATAAGAGCTTATGCCAGATGAAGGACAACAGCATGGGGGATGGAAGGACCTGCACTAGAGAAGGTAAAAGGGAGGCCTCCCTGAAAAGGGAAGGCCACGTGGAGCCCCACAGAATCGGAGAGAGCTGTGCAAAAGGCATTCCAGACAGGACACACAACAGATAGAAATGCTCTGGGGCAGGAAGCGCCTTGGAATGTTCCAGTAGCAGAAGGCAGGCAGGGAGGCTGAAGAACAGCAGAGAAACAGGAGAAACATCAGAGATTTCTGGGGTGCATGGGTGTGTATGTGTATGTGTGTGTTTTAACTTCTCTTTGTTTTAGAATGTTTCTACACTAACCATATGCCGTATTTCATTCTAAGACACCATCAATTGTAAGACAGAAAAAAGAAGAAACACTGCCAGTTAGTCAGTGTTTTTCTTATTGCTTAGAATTCTAATTTTGTGTTTATGAAAAAGCCCTTTTAGACTTATTTGAACAGAATGAAAGGAAAAAGATGAGTGACATGGGTTGGTTAGGTCTTCCCTTTCAGGATATCTGGGAGTTTCCACACAGCATTGACCTTCGTGCAGCCAAGCACACTGGCGAGGCTGCGCTTCTGAAGAGATCGCCATCATCGGCTCTGAGATTTCTTTCCAAGCTCCTGACCCTCCAGGTGTAGGCTGTGTTACTGAGTCTTTCTTGGTCTGATCAGAAGGTATCGATGGATGGTTCTCGAACAGCAATTAGAATTTGTGCCCCTTCTTCAAATGGCCCCTAGATGGTACGTGGACTGAAGCAGCCAGGGGCTGTGAGTGCAGCGGTCCAACCACTCCACGAGGAAGACTGAGCACGTCCATGTGCACACGTAATGACAACTCTAACACGATGCTCCAGTGACTGCAGGACACACCAGGAAGAAATCAGGGGTGCCTGGGTGGCACAGTCTGTTGGGCAGCCGACCCCTGGTTGTGGCTCAGATTGTGATCTCAGACTCTTGAGATTGAGGCCCATGTCTGGCTCTGCAATGGGCGTGGAGCCTGCTTGGGATCTTTCTCTCTCCCCTGCCCTCCCCACCACTGCTCACACGTGTTCTCTCTCTCTCTCTCTCTCTCTCTCTCAAAAAGTTAAATAAATAAATAGATATTGAAATAAAATGCCAAGAATGAAAAATATCAGATTTAGAAAGACCTTTTAACAGTGTTCATTCAATCCACGATTGTCCTGAAATTTTCATGACATTCACCATGCACCTGCTCCATTTAATATTCCTTTATTTTACATTTTTTAAATATTTTATTTATTTATTTGAGAGACTGAGAACAAGCAAGAACGACAGCACAAGCAGGGGGAGTGGCAGAGGGAGAGGAAAAGGGAGAAGCGTGCGGGGAACCCGACATGCAGCTCAATCCCAGGACCCCGAGATCATGACCCAAGCCAAAGGCAGATGCTCAACCCACTGAGCCACACAGGGGCCCCTCAACAGTCCTTTAGATCAACTCACTTCTTTTAGCACCCAGGTGTGACGTGCTACCTAATATTTTCTTCTAACACACCCTGTAATCAATACCTTTGAAAATGTAACACATCTACCGGGGTGCTACCTAAAGTCACCTCACATTCCTCCCATGGGAAACGCGGATCTGGTCCAGCCACCTGTTCATTCAAGAAGCACTGACTGACTTTGCCCTATCGGCAGGAGTGTCACCTGCAACAGTGGGAACTTGCCAGGAGAGGTGTGACATGCCCTCCAGCGGGCAGTTCTTCGTCTGAGGGAATGGGAAGGGGCCCTCCCCGCTCTCCCAGCCAGTGAGGGTCGAGGCTGGGGCTGCTTCATTTCACTTCTAATCAACAGTGCTGAGTGCTGACTCCAGTGCCAGGCATTACTCCGCATGCTGGACAAACAGGAACACGTACAACCCTCGGAAGCAGCCTATGTGGAAGGCACCGCTTTACAGACAGAGGTCAAGGCTGTTTCCTCAAGCTGTGCAACCTTGCAGGAAACTTCATTCTATTGCTTTTCAAACCTACTTACCCACTTGGACTGCCATCCCTCCCCCAACACTTCAGTTGCGCAAACGGTGTCTGTGTGGATGTGTGTGTGTATTTATACGCAGGGTACGTACATATATACGTACCTACGATGTATATTTATGCAATTGCAAAAATCAATCCGATACTCTTCGCATCGGTTTTCAAGTTTGGAATGTTAACTGCAGGCTGCATACTGGCCTGTAAGATATTGCTCTACCTCTCATTTTTATCGTTGTTCTTTTGCATGGACTAGTCTCAGTGTTTGGTTTCTATTTCTTGTTGGTTTCGTTCTTGGTTATAAATGGAAGGCAGGAAGCAAAGTCTTAAGGGCAATAAACTTTGTACCTACACAGACTTTGAGTCTGTTTTCCTTCTTGTGAGCGCCGTTGCTTTCCTCAGCGGATCCGCAAGGCCTAAAGTGTTAATCACCTAAGGAAAATACAAAACAAAAACAAAGAGTTTTGTCAGAGTTTATCACTGACTCAATCTCTTCATAATTAATTGGCCTGTTTAAAACATCCGGTGGAAAAAAGACAGTCTCTTCAATAAATGGTGCTGGGAAAATTGGACAGCTACATGCAAAAGAATGAAACTTGACCACTCTCTCACACCATACACAAAGATAAACTCCAAATGGATGAAAGACCTCGATGTGAGACAGGAATCCATCAAAATCCTAGAGGAGAACATAGGCAGCAACCTCTACGACATCGGCCAAAGCAACCTTTTTCATGACACACCTCGGAAGACAAGAGAAACAAAAGATAAAATGAACTTGTGGGGCTTCATCAAGATAAAAAGCTTCTGCACAGCCAAGGAAACAGTCAAAAAAACTAAGAGGCAGCCCACGGAATGGGAGAATATATTTGCAAATGGCGCTACAGATAAAAGACTGGTATCCAAGATCTACAAAGAACTTCTCAAACTCAATATGCGAGAAACAAATAAACAAATCACAAAATGGGCAGAAGATATGAACAGACACTTTTCCAATGATGACATACAAATGGCTAACAGACACATGAAAAAATGTTCAAAATCATTAGCCATCAGGGAAATTCAAATCAAAACCACACTAAGATACCACCTTATGCCAGTGAGAATAGCAAAAATTGACAAGGCAAGAAACAACAATTGCTGGAGAGGATGTGGAGAAAGGGGATCCCTCCTACATTGCTGGTGGGAATGCAAGTTGGTACAGCCACTCTGGAAAACAGTGTGGAGGTCCCTTAGAAAGTTAAAAATTGAGCTACCCTATGACCCAGCCATTGCACTACTGGGTATTTACCACAAAGATACAGAAGTAGTGAAGAGAAGGGCCATATGCACCCCAATGTTCACAGCAACATTGTCCACAATAGCTAAATCATGGAAGGAACCGAGATGTCCTTCAACAGATGACTGGATTAAGAAGTTGTGGTCCATATATACAATGGAATATTACTCAGCTATCAGAAAGAACGAGTTCTCAACATTTGCTGCAACATGGACGGCACTGGAGGAGATAATGCTAAGTGAAATAAGTCAAGCAGAGAAAGACAATTATCATGATTTCTCTCATCTATGGAATAGAAGAACTAGGAAGATCGGTAGGGGAAGAAAGGGATAAAAAAAGAGGGGTAATCAGAAGGGGGAATCAAGCATGAGAGACTATGGACTATGAGAAACAAACTGAGGGCTTCAGAGGGGAGGGGGTGGGGGAATGGGATAGACTGGTGATGGGTAGTAAGGAGGGCACGTATAGCATGGTGCACTGGGTGTTATACGCAACTAATGAATCATCGAACTTTACATCAGAAACCAGGGATGTACTGTATGGTGACTAACATAACATACTAAAAAAAAAATTAAGAAAAAAAACAAAACGGGCGCCTGGATGGCTCAGTCAATTGAGTGTCCGACTCTTGATTTCAGCTCAGGTCATGATCTCAGTGTTCAGGCTCCAAGCTCAGTGCAGACTCTGCTTGTCCCTCTCCCTCTCTCCTTCCCGCCCACTCTGTCTTTCTGTCTCTGTGTCTCTCTCAAATAAATAAATAAATAAATAAATAAATAAATAAATAAATAAATAAAATATTGAAAAGAAAAAACAACGCTGTGCCTCAATTAACTAAGACTCATAGGCTAACGTTTCCTCCCAATGGAAGCTACTGGGATTGCCTTCTGGCTTCATCTAACAGCCAATTACTTCACAAGGATTAACAGGATATAAAATCTACTCTCTCTGTTGTAAGGAGTCCCTGAATAGTGGGCAAGACGTTAATGGAAAATGAACCAACATTCACAAGAGGGTGAAATAAGGAGAAGTCAATCAGAAAGTTCCGCGGTACAATGTCTCATACCTGACTTAAACAAACAAACAATAAAAAAAAACAGTTAATACAGAATAGAATAATAGGATACCATGGACCTGAATAATGCTAACATACTTCTGGAAAAAATAAAACACTTAAGAACATGTATTCTGAATATTTTCTCCCAGCCTGTCTTGCCTGCTCATGTTCTTAGTGTATCTATTTTTCCTTTGTAATTAGTGCTTTTTATGTTCTGTATACAAAACATTTGCCTACCCCAAGGTCATCAAGATACTCTCCCATGTTTTCATACAAAAGTTTTATGGTTCTAGCTTTTCTGTTTTTCAAGATTTATTTGATAGAGAGAGTGTGCACAGGGGAAGGGCCAAAAGTAAAGAATCTCAAGCAGACTCCTCACTGAGTGTGGAGGCTGACACAGGGCTTGATTCGACACGGGGCTTGATCTCATGACCCTGAGATCATGACCTGAGCCAAAATCAAGAGTTGGACTCAAGTGACTGAGCCACCCAGGCGCCCCCTGGTTCAGCTTTTATATTTAGGTTTAGGATCCATTCCAAATTAATGTGTGTGTGTCAGAACAAGGTACGGGTCAAGCTCCATTTTCTTTCCACCTGAATATCCAGTTCAAACAGAATAATTCATTAAAAAGACTTCCTTTCCCTCACTGAACTGACTTGACACTCTGGGCAAAAATCAATCAACAGTACTTGTGTTTGGTCTATTTTTGGACTCTCTATTCTGTTCATTGATCTATCTTTATGCCGAAGACTTTGATTACTGTGGCTTTGCTATAAGTCTTAAAATTCAGCAGGAATAAGCATTCTTCAACTGTGTTCTTTTGAAGACTATTTTGGCTATTCCAGACCCTTTGCCTTTCCATATACATTTTAGAATCAATCTGGTCATTTCTTCTAAAAAAGATGGCTACAAGTTTGACTGGGATTGCATTGTTTGCATGAATCAAGTGGTGGAGAACAGAAATCCTGATGACAGCAAATCTTCCGATGCATAAACAAAGCATATCTCCCATTTATTTCAGTCTTCTTGAATTCTTCCCAACAATGTTTTATTTTTTCTGTGTAAAGGTGTTTCATGTCTTTCTTGAGACTTATTCCTAGCCAGTTTGGTTTTCTGCTGTTGTTTTCGTTTTCTAAGTAGGTTCCACACCCAGCATGGAGACCAATGCAGGCCTTGAACTCACAACCCTGAGTTCAAGACCTGAGCTGAGATCAAAAGTCACATGATTCATCGACTGAGCCACCCAGTCACCCCAAAAACTTTACATTTTTTTTTAAAGATTTTATTTATTTATTCGACAGAGACAGAGACAGCTAGCGAGAGAGGGAACACAAGCAGGGGGAGTGGGAGAGGAAGAAGCAGGCTCATAGCGGAGGAGCCTGATGTGGGGCTCGATCCCAGACGCCGGGATCACGCCCCGAGCCGAAGGCAGACGCTTAACCGCTGTGCCACCCAGGCACCCCCACTTTACATTTTTTGATGCTACTGTAAATATTTTAAATTTTCATTTTCTTATACATGTATATTTACAATACATCTACGTGACAAAGAATTCCTATTCAGAATATATCATAAATTCCAATAAGTCAAAACCAAAAACAACAGGAACAGCAAAAATGGGCAAAAGACTTGAACTGACAGTTCACAAAAGATGTACGAATGCCCAATAAACACACAAAAAGGTGCCTAAGATCATTTGTCACCAGGGAAATGTAATGTGAAACCATAATGAGATGCTATCTCACCCTCACTGACAGCACAGAATGTCAACGAGGATGCTGAGCAACTGGGGTGTTACTATATTGCTGGTGGGAAGTGTAAACTGATAAACCACTTTGGAAATTAGTCTAGCAGTTCAATATATCCCCACCCTGTGACTAAGCAATCCCATGAAGCAATTTTGAGAGAAATCTAAGACTTCTATAAGAATGTTTATTATAGCCTATTCATAATGACCAAATTATTGGAAACAACAAAATGTCTAATCATCAGTTGAACAGATGAACAAATTGTGGTATAGGCACACTACATACAAAGGAACAAACTATTTTACACTGACAAAGACTCTCTCCTTGACCAAACTCTAGCCAGATTCCTCTGAACCCCCTTCTCGACAAGGCCTCAACCTTGGCTTATCATATGCAGACTGGGCCAAACACTAACATAGTTTCTAACAGCTCAAGACCCCAGCCCTAGGACAACGCCAGTCCCCCTTAGTCCATGACTGAGAAAACTCAAGGCATCTACTGTTTGCTCAGCCAACACTGAAAAGTCTGGCTCCTGTCTCCCAGTGAGTAAATGCAGGTGGTTTCACATGGAACAACGCCTTTCTCACTTTTTGTAATCTTTTACTTCTCTGACTTTATTCATACCTGGCCTTACTCCCTCATTCTCTCTTTAAAATGCCCTCTGTACAAACTGAGTTTGAGTTGAATTCATGCTGGACTCTTTTCCTGATTGCAGGAGTTATTGCTGATTAAAATCTGTCCTCACCACTTAAACTAGGATCTGGCTTTGTTTATCTTTGATAAGTGAACACAACATGGATAAATCTCAAAGAACACACTGAGTGGAAGAAGACAAAAGAATACATACCATTCAATTCCATTTACACGACCTACAAGATAAGGCAAATCTAATCTACCACAGATTCTGAAATCAGAAAATGACCAGTGGAGGTAAAGAGCCTAACTAGAAAGAGATACAAAGGAAACTTCTGGAGTTTCATATACAGTTCATATTTGGTTTTGGTGGTGGGGCACAGATATACAGTTGACACTTGAACAACACAGGGGTTAAGGGTGCTGACACCTGTGCAGTCAGAAATTTTCATTTAACTTTCAACTCCCCAAAAACTTCACTACTAATTGCCTACTGTTGACCAGAAGCCTTACTGATAACATAAACAGTCCATTCACATATATTTTGTATGTTAGATGTATTATATATTGTATTCCTTCAACAAACTAAAGAAAATATTGTGAAAATCATAAAGAAAATATGTTTACAGTACTGTACTATATTTATCAAAAAATCTGCATAGAAGTGGACCCATGCAATTCAAACCCATGTTGTTCAAGAGTCAACTGTATACATTTCTTAAAATGCTCATCAAACTGAATAATAAGACCTGAGCATTTCATTTTACAAATTATCTCCTTTTCTCCCCTGCCCTCCCACCTCCATTTGCTTTCTTCCCTTTCACCTCTGTCTCTTAAGAATACTTGAGGTAATTTTTTTCTTTTTCTTTTCTCTCTTTTTTTTTAATAGGCTACACACCCAGCATGGAGACCAACGTGGGGCTTGAACTCAAACCCTGAGATTAAGCCATTCAATCCGACTGAACCACCCAGGCACCCCGACCTAGGGAAATTATAAAGGAAAAAAAAAAAAAAGAGCCAAGAGAGATGTAGCTGACCCTCCAAATTCCCCTTTCAATATCCACCTACCCCTTCTTCCTTACTAAGAGGACCCTAATTTTGTTCAAGGTATCAATCTGCCCTGTGAGAAATTCTCCCCTCTCACATGTTCCTGCACCTAGAGGTAGGGCCACATGCTTAGTTCTGGCCAATGACATGTATGTTGAAGTCTACACCACAGGCTTCCTGAAAAGCTATTGCTTTCACAGACTTACACACATACCTTTGGTCAGTGTCCCTTTCTTTTCTTCCTTCCTGCAGTATAGCTGCTCAAATGAACTAAGAAAAGGGTGTTATTCCCTAGTACAAACCTATTCTTACTCTGAGAAGCAAGCTGTGGGAGCTCTCAATCAATTCACAACTAAGTAACTTTGCAAGTCAAAATGTTCATGCATCAAAATGAAAAAAACAAATTCCAACTGGAAGTGAAGAAGACAGACACATGGCTGTGTTAAAATATATATAACAATTTAGTATCTAAGTGATGTTTCAAATCCATGGGGGATATAGACCATCACTAGATGTTGTAGGGACCAAAACTGCTACCTTATAACATACAGAATAATAAAAATAGATGAATGGTCTAAGCAGTAGGAGCCCAAACCAAAAAAGTGCTAAAAGAAAATGTAGTGATTGAAAATGGTCTTTTAAAGCATTATCCAAAGCCACAAGCCATAAAGTTAGACTGTGAGATTTGGCACCATAAAGATTCAGAATGAAACGTATCATGAAATGTATGGTACAAGCTAAACTGAAAGGCAACAGTTTGAGAGAAAATACTGCAACAAATACAGAGGCAAAGGACTACTATCCTACATATAAAAAGTTCTTACAAATCAATAATAAAAATATAAATACCCAAACAAAAAGACAACAACCCAGTAGGAAAATGATAAGGAGAGAAGGCTCATGTGAAAAAAGTATCACTGACAGTGACCAACTAAAAATGCTCAGTCTTACTACTGATTATAAAAATATAAATTTAAGGGGCACTTGGGTGGCTCAATCGGTTAAGCATCTGACTCTTGATTTTGACTCAGGTCATGATCTCGGGATTGTGGGATCCAGCCCCAGTCAGGTTCTGTGCTCAGTGTGGAATCTGCTTGAGATTGTCTCTCTCCCTCTCCCTCTGGCCCTCCCCTGTGTTCACTCGTGAACAAGTAACTCTTTAAAATATATATTTGTATATGTATAAATATATATTTATATATATAAATTTAAACACATATACAAAATAAATATGTATATATAATAAATATATATTTAGATTTAAATATAAAACAGAAACATATATATATATATATATAAATTTAAAACAGGCATTATCTTCCCCCCCACCCCCGCATGTTGACAAAAAATTTAAGAGACTGAGAAATACTCTGTGATTAGCATCTTATTTACCATAGGTCAAAACAGAAACTGACATAATCACTCTTGAGGATCATTTTGCAGAAGCTCTTACCCTGAAATCCATCTCACTGGAAAACTCAAACACACATGCAAAAATATGTTCATCACAGCCCGATCTTAATAGCAAAATCATAGCCACCCAAATGACAAACAGAAGAATCATCACGTAAAGTACAACTACACTGTGGAATACAATTCGGCCATTAAAAAACACAAAAAACACTGTATGCACAGTATATTCAAATTAGGCTGAGTGGGAGAAATGTATTTACTTTTGTCATTTAAAAAGTTAATCCTTAAGGAGGGCCAGGTTGGCTCAGTCAGGAGAGCATGTGACTCTTGACAGGATTGTGATTTCCAGGGGCGCCTGGGTGGCTCAGTCCTTAAGCGTCTGCCTTCGGCTCAGGGCCTGATCCCTCCCTTGTGGGATCGAGCCCCACATCAGGCTCTTCCTCTGGAAGCCTGCTTCTTCCTCTCCCACTCCCCCTGCTTGTGTTCCCTCTCTCACTGGCTATCTGTCAAATAAATAAATAAAATCTTTAAAAAAAAAATTGTGATTTCCAGCCCCATGCTGTGTGTAGAGATTACTTAAACATTAAATCTTAAAAAAAAACTTAACCATTAAAAGAAAAAAAATTAGTATTCTAGATCTCAGACCACTGTTTTTCACAAATACTTGCCAAAATTTGATTTGTTCCTTATGGGAAAAATGGGGTGAGGGGACAAAAAACCCAGAAAATCCATGATTTATTTGACTTTCCCGATGAGCACGTTTGGCTGCCAATTTGTCCTCACCAGAATATTTTCATTCTAAACTGACATGTCGTCTCTGGGGAGGGAAAGCACCAATCCCCACCATCAGAATATTTCAGATCAAAAGTTCAGCCCTGCTCTCTGGGCAGAGCCAGGAAGATACCATCAGTGAGCTGGAAAGGCCTAGCTAAGCCTTCCAGAAAATGCTACCTCTCCCAAGAGGTGATCCTCTGACCCACTTGCACCTCAAGAGTGACTTTTTTTGATGCAGTTGAAATCAGGTTAACTTCTGGAATTCTCACAATAGAATCTCAGTCTTCCAGCCCCTGGCCTGCTTTCTAAAACACACAGACCACTCAAAACCAGGGAAACAGAACATGGCAATTTTGAGTCCTCATCAGGAAATAGAACCTTGAGCATCTACATTCAGTTCCTCGTCACTCTGCTGGCTGAGGAATACTTCCTAGGGGTCTACAAGGCACGTGGCCCTGAGACACACACGGTCCCTCTTGGCACCATGATTCTCACGGGGGAGACAAACATTAAACAAGATGTCTCCATTGCGATGGGGCTGACTGCCACGAAGAAGATACATAGAGAACAGATAATGGGCTGGACCTTGTCTGCAGGTGTCAGGGGCCGCCGGAGGGAGCCGCATCCAACATGAGCCAGAAGGCTGGGGACCTTCTTTCACTCATCGGCCTCACCCACATCCAATCTGTCAGCACATCCCATCAGCTTTTTCTTCAACATGTACCCAGAACCTGGTCTGTGTTCATCACTTCCACCCCTACCATCCTGATCCAAGCCGGCAGCATCATGTCTTGGAATATTCCAGTAGCCGACTAATTGATCTCCCTGCTTCCACCCTCACTGTTCTCAACAGAGAAGCTGAAGTGATCCCATAAAACCCAAGTCAGGTCACCTCACTCTTCACTTCAAAATCCCCCAGTGGCCACCACCCCAGGTCCCTAAGACCC